>NC_134265.1:23091766-23339266 GCF_031893055.1 Leptodactylus fuscus | reverse complement strand
TCTTTGTCTCCAGTAGTACAATAAAGTTTATATTATGTATCGATAATGAGGTGAATCTTCTCATTTAATCCAAGTCTATGCAGCAAAGCTGATCCATCAGATCTGGAAGTAACAGAATAGCTACAAGCATAACCTTATCTGTATGCATAGTGTTACTATCCTGTCTTATCTTGATCCCCAGTAGTATAAATGAGTTTATATTACATAATGATAATGAGATGACTCTGCTCATTTTTTCCCATTCTAATACTGCAAAGCCAATCTCTTAGAGGTACAAGAGAGACAGTAAACAGAACCTTACTTGTATGTATCTTGCCTCCAACAGTACAATAGAGATTATATTAACTCTCCTGCCCATAATGATATGATATGACTAATATAACTCTGTTCATTCTGACATAGACTATACAGCAAAGCCAACAAATGAGTTGCAGAAAACAGGAGAAAGCCATTATCAAAGCTGAAATATATAAATCTCTCAAAATTCCAAAAATATATAATCAAACTGAAAAAAATCACAACAAATTTTTATATAAAAAAACAGCTTTCATTATTATTTTCTTTTGATACATTCTGTTTAATCAGTGGATATAAAAATGCATTAAAATGAAATATAAAGTAACTATACCAACTTTTGGTAAAGCTACAGCTTCTATGCAAGCCTATATGTCACCATGATAACAGACTACAAACATTTGTAGTTGTGCCATGTGGTCATACTACAATTTTCAAGTGAATGGGTTTAGCTGTGATACCAAATACAGCCACTATACAGTGAACGGCGCTGTGCTTAGTAAGTACTGCTGATCGGACAGGGGCCACGGTGTCAAACTCCTGCCAATCTTTCATTGATGACCGAAGGATTGGTCATCGATTTAAAAGCCCATTAATGCTCATAAAACTAAATGTTCCAGTATTGTTAATATTGCGCTTGCTCTAAATGTTCCTAAATGTTTCAGTACTGTTAATATTGCGCTTGCTCTGGGGTTGCCACGGTAGTGGCTACAGATATCTGAACACGAACTTCCTGTCATGTGACCACTCATAAGAAAATATACAAAACACTAGAAATCACGTGACAGGAAATCTATGCAAAAAAGGTTATTGAGATTACCATGACAACCTCAGAGCAAGCAAGATACTCATGTTACTATTCCAATTAGGAGAACAACAATATGTCTCCGATTTTAATTAAATATTGACTCTGTTACCAGAAAATTACTTTTGGCAGCAAATCACTTCTGAGATTTATGCAAACTGTACGGAATAACAAAAAATGCAAATACTATGGGTTGACGACTATTTCCATGTGCATTGATATTACTATGGCAACCTCAGAGCAAGCACGATACTGTTATTGCTCCACCAGTTAGGAAAACTATGGGAGTCCTGTCTAGGCCATACACAAGGCCAGATGCAAGTACATGATATGTCCTAGTACATAAATAACTTTAATTAGATTCCCCATAGTTAAAGGGGATGTCCAGGAAAAAACATGAAAAATTAAAAAAAACATATACCTGTATACATCCCATCCACCAAGTGAGGCTCCTACATTCAGCGGAGGCCATGACTGGGGTAAGGCACTCCCAATATTAGTACCAAAGGGGTCTCAGAGGTCAGACTCCACCGATCAGTGACCCTATGGACATGCTTTGTCCCCTTTAATAACTCAGGATAGGGGGATGTATGACCGTGTTGACTTATTTTGTATTCCGTCTACGTTGGTTTGGGTTTTCTTAGGTCTATTGTTACTTTGAAGTCTATGACTTATCTCCTTAGTGCACAAGCATTGTCTTGCCAATGAAACCCTTTGATCTCCATATTGCGGGGTCCTGGTTGGACGGTTAGCTCAGCGCCCAGCCGTAAGGTGAATCCAGATATGTAAGAGTGGTTACGTCGGTATTATTATACCAGGCGGGACACGAAGATGTGATAGCTCCAGACGGTATTCATAAGGAGAGATTCCCATCTTATTCCATTCAGCCTGAAGTTCAAACACATTGTTATCTTATTGTATTGTCTTCTTGTGTTATGAGGATTTGGGGGTCTTTGTGACAATACATGTAATATACCGGCTACCAATCCATTCTATGAAAAATACAATTTTTGTAAAAATAAAAAACGATAAAGTGATGTCCTCACCACCGATACCCTGCAATACTGGATTGTCAGATGGTGGTGGCTCCGCGGTTTTAGCACCTTGGGGATCTGAGCTTTTTGGGAACTTGACCATCTCAATGGGCAATCCGGTGCATTGTTATAGACCTTAAAGGGGTGCCCGTTCCTTTTAAATTGATGATCTATCCTATCATTTACTGAAGATCCATAGAATCCTAGTTCCTAATTGAGTTTTAGCTTCACGGGCCATGTGACGACACATGAATCAGGCAGATGGCCTGAAGTGAATTGACTGAGGTGCAATACCAAGCGCAACCACTATACAATATGCGGCGCTGTGCTCGTCTAAATGCTCATCTGGGGGTTTAGGTGTCAGACCCCTTTAATTGATGACCTCTCCAAATTATCCCGAAAAACGCCTTTAAAATATTATCAACCCTTTTGCATGTATCCTAACTCCTCCATACACATCCGTGCTCAGTCTGACCTAGCATGCATGTGTATTCAATGAAGAGAATGTCGTAAGTTGCTGCCAGACATTTTTGGTGGTGGCTTATCTTCTGTACGTAAGGATCGGACATGTGAGATCAATATGCCTCATCCTTCTTTCCCCCAGATTATGGCCCTGGGCAAGGTTGGATGGCCCCATACACATAAGATAGTCATCTGCTCCTGCCAAAGTTGGCGGCTTTGTACCATGTGCATTTATAATATTGTTAAAGGGGTCTTCAAGCCTTAATAGGGATGAGTGATCGGGATCGGTAAAGATCGGATTCCAATCGCGATCGGAATTCCGATCTTTTCCGGCGGGATCGAGGTCGGAGGTTATCTCAAGATCGGCTCAACCCTATTCGTGTATATATCATTGATAGGGTTCAGCGATCGGGATCGGAAAAGATCGGATTCCAATCGGCAATTGAGTAAATTTCACGATCGCGATCGGAATTCTGATCTTTTCCGGCAGGATCGAGGTCGGAGGTTATCTCAAGATCGGCTCAACTCTATTCATGTATATATCATTGATAGGGTTGAGCAATCGGGATCAGAAGATATCAGATCCCGATCGGTGATCGAGGAATTTTCACGATCGGGATCGACTGGAAAATGATTGAAAATCGTATTTTAAAACGATCCTGAAATTTCAAGATCGTCTCAACCCTAGTTATTAGAGATGAGCGAGTAGTATTTGATCGAGTAGGTATTGGATCGAATACTACGGTATTCGAAATACTCGTATTCGATCGAGTACCACTCGCTATTCGAATGGAAAAATTCGCTGCAGAACCAGCATTGATTGGCCGAATGCTATACAGTCGACCAATCAATGCTGGTTCTTCTCCTACCTTTAGAAGTCTTCTCCTGTGCAGCGTCCCCGCGACGTCTTCTGGCTCTGAATTCACTCTGCCAGGCATCGGGCCTGGGCAGAGCCAACTGCGCATGCTCGCGCTACAAGAAAATGGCCGCTCTGATTGTAAGTGGCCATTTTCTTGTAGTGCGGGCATGCGCAATCGGCTCTGCCCAGGCCCGATGTCTGGCAGAGTGAATTCAGAGCCGGTAGACACCACGGGGACGCTGCGCGGAGAAGACTTCTCGGAGGATCCAGCCCGACCCTCACTCGTGTACTTGGTAAGTTCAATTTGATCGAATGTTGCCTACCCCTGAAACGAGCATTTTCCCCCCATAGACTATAATAGGGTTCGATATTCGAGTCGAGTAGTCGAATATTGAGGGGCTACTGGGAACGAATATCGAACATTTTACTGTTCGCTCATCTCTACTAGTTATCAATTGAAGACACAAACACAACGCCATACGTTGTATAGTGGTTGTGCTTGGTATCGCAGCTCAACCCATTCACTTGAAAGGGACTGGGCTATGATCGGATCATATAACCGAGGAAGCACAGGTGCCGCCTCTAACAGCTGATCTGTGGGGTCCCGGGTGTGGGATACCTGCTCACCTTCAATTAATACTAAATATAGGTCAACAATTAATAAAGCCTTCAAAATCCCTTTAAGTGCCTGAGGGGCTTTTAGGTTACATTGACCCTTAGGGCTTGAGCCATATCTGGTTTTGGAACGGGCCTGGCTAAGCGTTAGATATCAATATGTTCCCCCTGTAGTATATCCCGTAATATATAAAAATAAGCCAATATAATAGTGTTAATCGTAACGGTAAATGTCGGATTCCTATTTTTCACCTAAAGTACAGCCAGATAAATTCTAAAAATGTGAGAGGTGGAAGCGAAGCGTTTCCTCCGTGCCATATAATTATAGAGACTTAATTTCTTGTGTGACAGGGCTCACAACAGGTAAATCCTATACCTTGCAGGATAATAACGGGGTATACTAGAGCTGGAGCTCAGTGGGATGCCCCATGCGCCTCCCTCCCCCTTAACCCATTTAAGCGTTGCCTGCTTTACCATTATACATCAAGTACCGTAGATATCTATTAAGTGGACCGATAACTATACCCCAGGCTCTGCACACGGGATACCGTAGCTGTAGGGGGCACTAAATAGCAGTGATACCTGACACTGACGCCTGACATAAGCGATAAGTATTATATATGGCACTTGATAGGTGGCGCCGTTACACATTTTTCATTGGGCCCCAGAAGCATCAGATAACATCTCAGACACCCAGCATAGTAATGTGTCCTCTTAAAGGGGTTGCCTAATTACAGACCATCTCTTTAATATGAGAGTTGATTTAAAGGGAGTGTGTCAAGAAAATCTATCATATTAGCCCATCCCCACAGATATATAGGTTAGGATCACCTGAATCAAACGCTGTTTTCCCCTTGTAAATCGGACCCTCCATTGACAAGATAATGCTGTTTTTGTAACATGCAAATTACCCTTTACAGTAATGGCGGCGTCCGCGAGCGCATTCGCCTATTAACAAAAACAGAGATATCTCAGCAACGGAAGCTCCGATTCACAAAGGGAAAACACCGTATGATTTAGGTGACCCTAACCTATCTATCTGTGGGGTTGGGGTGATATGATATGTTGGTGACAGAATCCCTTTAAGCCATGTTATACAGTGAATCGACGTAGTTTATTAAAAAACACAAGCAAACATTTGCAACATGGTATTGCGATGACAAAACTGTGTTGAATCCACAGGTTTTTTATATGACAATTACATTGCGAGGCAAGGAGAAGGGGTTAATGAGGAAGATCTAGAGCCGAGAATGCAATTTGCATGAACTGTACTTTTATACTTGAGGATAGAGTGGAAAAATAACCCTTTTTGTAAAGAAAAGAAAGCCTCTACATCAGAGAGAGAGAGAATACTGCTCTTAAACACTATAATTTACTGCACTTCCAAAAGGCTATCAATTAACACGCACAAAAAAAAGTAACAAAACTAAATTCCTTCAATAACATTTTTTTTTTAAAGCTGCGATATAAAGCGCGGATCCCGGACCAGGCAATATCCATAATAAAGTAGAGAGCAAATCCAATTTCAACTACAGTAATTTATACCTATGCAAAACGTGCCCCCGTAGAAGAAGGTTCATTTGCATAAGTAGCGAGTTCAGTCCCATACTTATTGGGGGTAGAACAGGACGGTAAAATCTGGAAGCATCGCCTAACACAAGAGCAAGAATTTTTGAAGATTTTTTTTTGTTCCATGTCATTATCTATCTATCTATCTATCTATCTATCTATCTATCTATCTATTTTTTTTAAAAGCACTACGTCCTGCAATTTTCACTCTGACCACTAAACCTAATAATAGACAGACACTTGCCAATTCTGTAGGGGTTTTCTTCGCGACTGTCGCCTCATTTACATCTCACCTCTATAGATAACACCACTGACCCATCGTTATATCCATTGCTGACAATTTATGGTGTCACAGTTTGTCTCCTCCCCCTCCCTGAGCTTGTCCATTGTCTCTTCCATATGTATAGTTGACATGCTGTGATTTTCAAAAACGGAAATGTTTTTGTAATTGGAGCTGTGGATTTTTTTCTGCATTGTGTGGATGAGATAAGCCAGAATCCCATCCACTTTGTAGGTAATGTAAAATGCAGCGGGTTTTTTTTTTACCAAAAAGCTGCGTATTCGGGAAGTGGGGTCCTGGCCTAAGGGGTTTTATGGCCCTCAACAGTGTTTTTTATACTGATGGTCCATCCACAGGATAGGGTATATATGATAAATGATAGGTCGGTATCCAACACCTGGACCCCACACCGATCAGCTGTTTTGGCTGCATTACTTTAATAGGAGCAGCAGTTGATTGGGGTGGAGTCCAGGCGTCGGACCCCCATCAATCACATAGTGATGGCCTATTCTGTGAATAGCTTATCAGGATAAGAAAATGCTACTGGGGTCCACAAAACCCCTTTAGTCAGTGACTGCAACTTCACCAAAATATGGAGTCTGGAGTCAGTAGCACTCTTAAATGGTTGTCCCTGGTCTGGTTGATATCCTTAGTCATGTTTTAAGGTTCCTTAATGGGTCGGACATTGACTTACACAGTAAATACCCATAGGTGGCACTGTAGAGACAGTTTCTTTCCAAATTTGCATATTCTTTCCCATGATGCATTGCTTACCAACCTAACTGGGTCTCCAAGATCCAGTACCCTTCGAGGGCTGAGTCAGCCATGTCTAGTACCCTGCCCAGCCGAATTTAGATACCATGATCTTGAAGGACATGATAGGTACAGGGGCGTCTTGTCTCCCTAATAAGACCCCTAGTAAAGGGGGGTCTGAGTAGAGAACCCCCAGCTCATCCTCCATGATCCTCCATGATCCTCCATGATCCTCCATGATCCTCCATGATCTAGTGTTGTAATAGGGCATTTGGTGATGGCGGTATATAAGACCAGGGTGACAAGTCGCCCGCAGTGACAGATATCTGTAGACAATCTGAAGACTTCTGGTCTCGGATCAGCGCTCGCTATTTCAATCGTGATATTTTTTTTAAAGAGAAATGAAATCTGAAACTACAGATATGAGGCGACCGTCCTGATATCTGTGGGTGGACCCGTCTGTGGACCACCACATCATGAGGCTCTTACATCACCAAACACAAACCTAAATTTAGACATTTTCCGATAAAGTGTCTCCAATTTTTTTTTTTTTTTTTAAATTAAAACCAGATAAATATACAATATTTTATTTCCTAATCTGTTTTTATTTTCTAAATATAGACTTTTTAAATTCATGATTATGGGACGGCCATCTTGCCTGAGATTCTTCTCTGCTCTGTTAACAGCATTTGGGGATCTGCTTTACAGCACAGTTGTGACCATAGGCAGAAGTAGACTTGAGCCGACTCATTGAGCGATATGGGAAAGTCTTTGGACATGCTCAGAGCAGAGAGGGGGCGGGGGTAAGCTGTGACATGTAATGATGGGTCAGTGGTGTAATCTATAAAGGTTTTATTTTCTATTGTAATGTCTGTGATGTAAATGAGGTGACTGCTGCAAAGAACACCCCTAAAGAATTGGCCACAGGACTGGATCACTAGAGCCCCCACCAATCACAAGAAAGGTGGTGTCCACTCCCTTGTTCTGAATGGTTCAGTTGTTGCACTACATTCATTCCAATGAGACTTCCATAGATAATCGATCCCTGGACTTTTATCTCCGGTGGTCCCAATGGAATGATCGGAATGAGGGCGTGTGAACCCAACCACTGCTTCATTAAGATTGGGGAGCAAAACATCCCCGTTCCCGTTATTGGTGGAGGTCCCAATGGTGGCAGGCTGCTAAAGATGGGCAAACTCCACCTTTAGGAAATATCTCCGACTTTCAACAACTGTATAAGGCCATTAAACGACAATCAAAAATGACAAATTTGATGGGATCAAACAACGGAAACCTCATCAAAACCTAGTGAAGTCTAATACAAGTCAATGGGGTTCATCAGCACAGGTGGAATCAGTCATGCGGCAGATACACCAGAAAGTTCTTGCTTCCATTATCAACAGAAATCATGACATTGGGGTGAACAGAACTTGACAATATTAGATGGTTTGTCTGCTTTGGGCTATTCTTTGGTTTGGAAAGTCCTTCCATTGATCTGATTTCAACCGTCCTCCTATTGGTCTACCTATTGATCATCTGGCACCAATCTATGCAGTGCCACCACAGGTAACATTAAGTATTACATGGTGCATTTTGAGATCAATGAGTTATCCGTGTAACGTTTGGGTCTTCCAAGGTGAGTTTCTCTTACTTTGTGTTAACATATGATCATGGCTGACTTTAATATTTCTAAAATATCATTTTTGTTCCTTAAAGGGAGTGTGTCATCAGACCCCAACATATCAAACCAGCCCTGCCGATAGATAGGTTAGAGTCACCTGAATCATATACTGTTTTCCCCTTGTGAATCGGAGCCTCTGTTGCCGAGTTATCACTTTTTTTTGTCAATGTCGAATGACCTCTTTGAAGCAACAAGGGGGCCGCCATTGTTACAAAGTTCATTTGCATGTTGACAAAAACAGCAATATCTCGGCAACGGAGGCAGCGATTGACAAGGGGAAAAGAACGTTTGATTCAGGTGACCCTAACCTATCTATCTACAGGGCTAGGTTGATATGCTGGGGTCTGGTGGGAGACTCCCTTTAAGGGGTGAATATGATATTTTACTTGTAAAGTCAACCATGATCATAACAAAGGCTTGGATTCCATTTCTCAATAATCAGATTTCCACCATCAAGGCTTGGCACAGTAATAGCGGCCATTACATATCTGTAGATGGATATATTGTGTAATATATTCCCGGCAGCTCATTATCAGGATATTACATTGCACTGACTTGTTCGGTGACCTTCCACAGTATATTGGCAGGAGGAGCACATTTGTCATTGCCTGCTTTATGTTATATAATAAAACTGTTTATATGAACTGTTATTTCTGGCATTTCACATTTCTGGCATTCGCCACCATGCGCCGCCAAGGGCCAAAAAAGCATATTCTAAATATTTGGGACATTGAATGACATTTTAGTGTGAAAATCCCCAAAATGAATACATATCAGCTGCAATTCCAGCGGATGTTAGGACACATAGATCATGACATGCGGCGTGATAACAAAATTTCTTTACAATGTGAAGAAGAAACTACTTAATATAACAGCTGAAGTCGAGACGTTCTCCGCACCGACGGGAATTCATTCACACTATGAAGATATTTACCAACAAAGACAACAGGTGAAACAGAATAAATATAAAGTTATCGAGTGACAAGCGATCAATAGCAAGAGCGGATCAATAGAGAAAGGGCAGAAAGACACGGAATCAAGAAATAAGAGGAATAGAGCAATCGTGTTTTATCACTCACATGGTATACAGAGAAGGTATGATATAAAATACATGAATAATAATATGGGATAGGTAGATAGATAGATAGATAGATAGATAGATAGATAGGAGATAGATAGATAGATAGATAGATAGGAGATAGATAGATAGATAGATAGATAGGAGATAGATAGATAGATAGATAGATAGGAGATAGATAGATAGATAGGAGATAGATAGATAGATAGGAGATAGATAGATAGATAGATAGATAGATAGATAGGAGATAGATAGATAGATAGATAGATAGATAGATAGATAGATAGGAGATAGATAGATAGATAGATAGATAGATAGATAGATAGATAGGAGATAGATAGATAGATAGATAGATAGATAGATAGATAGGAGATAGATAGATAGATAGATAGATAGGAGATAGATAGATAGGAGATAGATAGGAGATAGATAGATAGATAGATAGATAGATAGATAGATAGATAATAGATAGATAGATAGATAGATAGATAGATAGATAGATAGATAGGAGATAGATAGATAGATAGATAGATAGATAGGAGATAGATAGATAGATAGATAGATAGATAGATAGATAGATAGGAGATAGATAGATAGATAGATAGATAGATAGATAGATAGATAGAAGATAGATAGATAGATAGATAGATAGATAGATAGATAAAAAGTAACAAAAAGTTAAAAGAAACTTTTTAAATGTAAGGTGTCTCTGCACAATAAATCCTCTCTGACTGCAGAATGACTGGGCCTCTAGTTCACGTTCCCCCCAGTATAAGTTTGTGTCTTGTCTACATGACGTGTCAATAAATAAAATTGGTTCTGATCCTTCTTTAAACCCATTGCAAGGCCGTAACATTTTCTTAAGGTAACAGAACATTGTAACAATAAACCCGCGCCCCATCTAATAGTCTCATAGTCCATCCCGTCCCTCCTGCTGCTGCGCAGCATCGGCCCCCGCTCCCACCCTTATATGATGGCAGACACATCTGTAATATTCCTGACTCCATTACTGTAGCTAATCAGGGGCTAATCCCGGAGCAGGACTACTAGGAATTAAGCGTTGCGATGGGTTTACACCTATATAAATTGCGCTCTGGTTAAATTATCACCTTATTTTCAGTTCATTTTACGGAGACCTCATTAACACGTTGCAACTTAAAAGTCCTGATTTACTTAATTACAAGTAATGGCTCTATTTTTAGGCGTGTTTTGCGGTACGGTAGCACCTATCCTCCGCTGCTGGATTGTTTGTGTACCCATCAAGACAACAGAGAAAATGCTGAATTAAGCGGCGGCACATGTGCTTGCCATGGAGCAGCGGCGCCTACGTTCACCCAGATGTTGGCTGGCTCAGCAGGTGTAACAGACAGATACCTCACTGCAACACAAACACCGCAACGCAGGTCTAACTCGTGGTAACACCAATTTACTTCTATAGTATACAAACATTCACACTAAATTTGGTCTACCTGTTGCCACCGCTAGAGCCGGTGTGTGTGTCTGGCTCCTTGGGCTAAACATGAAGAGCCGTATATCTGTAGGCACCAACAAAATTAATAAAATTTTCTATGATATTGACTATATTTCAAAAAAAAATCCAGAAATCCTGCAGTTGTCACAATGAGACTCTAAATACTTCCTGTTCTGTAGAGATCACGTTTCGTCTCATTATTATCATAGGATTACAATGACAGATAACACCTCTATATAACTGTAGGAACCAACAAATTTAATAAAATTTTCTATGTCATTGACTATATTTAAAAAAAAAATCCAGAAATTCTGCAGTTGTCACAATGAGCCTCTAAATACTTCCGGTTCTGTAGAGATCACTTTTCATCTCATTATTATCATAGGAGTACAATGACAGATAACACCTCTATATAACTGTAGGCACCAACAAATTTAATAAAATTTTCTATGTCATTGACTATATTTCAAAAAAAAAAAAATCCAGAAATCCTGCAGTTGTCAGAATGAGCCTCTAAATACTTCCTGTTCTGTAGAGATCACTCTTCATCTCATTATTATCATAGGATTACAATGACAGATAACACCTCTATATAGATAACACAGGATCCTCAGTCAACTCTAGGCAATGTCATAGATCATCTCCTTCCACTGCCTGCACAGTGATCATTTTTTATGTCACCATCTATATAATTTTATCTTTTAAAAAATCCTGAAATCCTGCACTTTCCACACTGAATATTCCGTCTCTTCCTGTTCTGTAGAGATAACTTTTCAGCAGTCATCTCATTATCATCACAGGCAGGATTACAATGACAGATAACACCTCTATATAGATAACACAGGATCCACCACAACACTCTCCTGGAGATCTCAATGATCCATCTAGAGACTGCAGAATCCAATGGTCAGAATGGTCCGAGTACTGTTAAAGGGGTTATCCTCTGGTGATTAGATAAACAACCCCTTTAACAGCAGCTGAGACAAGGTGGGACTGTTACAGTCTCTGATGACAGTAGCTGATGGCAAGGAGGGTCTCTGAAATATATGACAATTGTCTCAAATTTGCCAGGTAGTCCCAAATTTTTGTAAAGAATCTTGGCAAATTTGGCAAATCCTCAAAAGAAGTGGTATGGTTTACAAAAGAACCCACACCCAAAAATGAGCAGTCCCACTGGGTTTTGGGGTTGACTTGGGGTACTTTGGGGATTCAAAGGAAGGTACAGGACCTAGACATCTCTATATGGCATTAGCTTTGATTGGAGTCCCCGGATTTACTGACTACCCTCTACTAAAAACTGTGGGCCAATGGTAACGAGCTATGACAAAAGGTATCCAAAAAGTGAACAAATATACAAACATATAAGAAGAAAAAATGAAGGAAGGTAAAGAAATAAGAATAAAAGAAAATATAGGAAAGAGTGGAAGATCGTGGAGAAGAAGGGAAGGAGAATGGAGGAGCATCAAGCTTATGTTTTGGCCGGTGACTTCCAAGCTCGAGCAATTGGGATGGTTTTGACCAACACTTTTTATAAAATCCAACAAGGGTTTATTAATAATATTCTTAGCAAGGCCACCACTGTAGACATCAAGATGGACCCATAACTTATTGAAAGTTTAGGCAAATTTGGAGTATCTTGTATTTGTATCCAATGAGTCACTGCATCGATGAATGACCTATCCAGTATCGGCAAACCTAAGGACATTCCCACCACATCGGGGACAATGGTCTACAGCACTTTTCAGAATTCTGTCTTACCAATGCACTGTATACAAACATATCAACGTGATACCACAAAAGCCATCCCAAGAACTGGTGTCCCATCCAAGAATTGGAAACCATCAACAAGTAGGTTGGAGCAACAAGTCGGTAAAGCTGGCTCATGAAGTCCTTGGACAATAGAACACCATTGTGTACTCTTGGTATCACTTAGAGACATACAATAGGAACTTTCTGACAGTTTCCCTGTCATTTACAAAATTTTGGTTTTCTAAATTCCACAATTTTAAAAAACCAAAAACAAACCACTAAGGCTTAGTTCACATTTGTACCGGAATACGTTGCAATGTTTGCATGAAATTGGAAGACAAACGGAGGACTACTTTTTGCTCCACTGGTTCAGTTTTAAAAGATGGACACTGGATGGACCCCATTCTAGTCAATAACTATTACAGTGTTCAGTCTGTCCATTGTTCTGGTCCTTTGACGCTCCAAAATAACAGAGATGAACTTACTCTAAACCATGATAAAAACTTTCAATGCACAACTTACTTTGTAGTCTTGAATTGACATAGGGAGGGGAGAGATTGTCGTGTGACGTCAGGTCCCTGCTTGCCATGTGTTCATAATGGGCTCCTTCCCCATAATTCTGGTAAAAGACAGACAAGAGCGGTCATCATGGGAGACAATATCAGAAGCCATACGCCATGCAGAATAATAGGATTATATCATCATATGCAAAACATTCACACGTCATTCACATGTATACTGGTGGAGAGTGTAGGGCACGATGTACCATGAAGGGTAAAGGGAGCCTACAATTGAGTTGGTCTTTGTCCTACATGGACATGGAAAATCCACTTGAGTGTTCAACCCTGTAGTGGTGTCAAACAGCAACTGAAAAGGGTGCTATGGGGCCTCCTTAAATCATTCTGTTTACGGGTTTCAAAAACCTTTACAGGGTTTGGCCAAGAACAGAACAAAATTTAAATTTCTAGACAAAATTTTAAAAAAAATTCTCAAAATTTAAATTTTTTTTACATTTTCCCTAGTTTTAAAGATTTCTATCCAACACTACATGCATGAGAAGATAACCTGACCACAATAAGAACATCATGGCTGGTTATCAGGAGGACACTACATGTATGAGAAGATAACCCGACCACAATAAGGACATCATGGCTGGTTATCAGGAGGACACTATATGTATGAGAAGATAACCTGACCACAATAAGGACATCATGGCTGGTTATCAGGAGGACACTACATGTATGAGAAGATAACCCGACCACAATAAGGACATCATGACTGGTTATCAGGAGGACACTACATGTATGAGAAGATAACCTGACCACAATAAGGACATCATGGCTGGTTATCAGGAGGACACTACATGTCTGAGTAGATAACCCGGACACAATAAGGACATCATGGCTGGTTATCAGGAGGACACTACATGTATGAGAAGATAACCCGACCATAATAAGGACATCATGGCTGGTTATCAGGAGGATACTACATGTATGAGAAGATAACCTGACCACAATAAGGACATCATGGCTGGTTATCAGGAGGACACTACATGTATGAGAAGATAACCTGACCACAATAAGGACATCATGGCTGATTATCAGGAGGACACTACATGTATGAGAAGATAACCCGACCAGAGTAAGGACATCATGGCTGGTTATCAGGAGGATACTACATGTATGAGAAGATAACCCGGACACAATAAGGACATCATGGCTGGTTATCAGGAGGACACTACATGTATGAGAAGATAACCTGACCACAATAAGGACATCATGGCTGGTTATCAGGAGGACACTACATGTATGAGAAGATAACCCGACCACAATAAGGACATCATGGCTGGTTATTGGGGCAACATGAATGCCCTTATTGCTGTTTTCATATAAAATTTGCAGAATCTCAGCATGGGGGCCGCAATTCACAAGGGGGAAAAGGCACCATTTGATTCAGGTGACCCTAAAAATGACTTTTCCCAGTGATAGAGCCCCATTTAAGAGGCAATGCCTTCATTGCTCCAAAAAGCTAATTCGCATATTGACAAAAATGATAATATCTTGGCAACATAGGCTGTGATATTTTGTTTGCAAGCTCACTCCAACTGTGAACAGGAAACACAGAGTGAGAGCAGGCAGATGAATCCTGGGAAACGTAGTTTGTGCACAGATTCACCACATGTGAACAATGGTGATACAAGGAGCAGCAAGTAAAATAAAGCCAAGCAAACGGTGCACAGTGAGATTTGGCACTGCTGTGGATGAATTTTCAGATAAATTTTGGAAGCTGGTAAACTCCAAGGGGTTGTGCTGTGAAGGACATTCATCTGTCACAGGATGGGGATCATTGTCAGATCATTGGGTATCTGACCACAAGGGAACCAAAAGCCTTCGATGCCTTTTCCTTGTTAATGAAGTATCAGTACATTTGTGTGACCGTCACTTCAGTCGCAATGGGGCTGCAGGCGCTGTCATCGATTACATATTCGTCAGCCCCATAAACATGAATGGCGCACCAGTCACTAAAGTTCTCTGATAATCCATTCCCAAGGAAGAAGCATTCAGGCCCATATTCTCCTGACCACTGGAACGACCTGGCATTAATGCCATTTCCGTATTCTGTCCGGGTTATGCTGGTTCTGGTGATAGTAACCTATCTATCTGCAGGGCTGGGGTAATATTCTGGGGTCAAGTGACAAATACCCTTTAACCCTTTAGATACCACAGTCAATGGCGATTGCAACATATAAGGGGTTTTTGAGTTTCACTGCCTCTGTAACACAATTGTCCAGTTCCAATGGGTTGTTTTGTAATGAAAGCCCCACATTTGCCATTGGCTACAGAGTGTAATAGTATGACTATAAGACTAAGGCTGACAAGGGAATTATAATACAGTATATTACAATACAAACAATGAAAAATAGACATTCAAAAGTAATAAAGAAGAAAAAAATGAAACATCACCTAGAAAAATCATCAAAGAAATTACAGCAAAAAAATTAATTGTTTTTAATGTGCAAAAGTAATAGAACATTAAAAAAATTATATGCACAGAAATTTGGTTCTGCCGGAATTGTAATTTGTTACGAAATTGCGAATTTGCTGACTTTTTTACTTGCCATTCAAAAAGTGTTAATAAAATGGAAAATACAATTCCCAAAATTGGGCCATTGAAAATACAACTCATCATGCAAAAAAAATAATAAAATCCTTATATGGTTACAAATAAAAAGGTTATGGGTTTTGGAATGTCACGAAGAAAAAAACAAAACAAATGTGACGCTTCCTTAAAGGGGTCTTTAGGCTGAACATCGCTAATATCAAATCTGTGGGGGTTGATATTGGGCAATCCCACCAATATCTGACAACCCATCGATTTGCTGTCCTCAGCAGCTGATAGACAGAGAATGGAGGAGGAAGCAGAAAGCGCTGATCTCTGTTTAGTAGTGGAAGGGAGTCATCAAGTGAATGGCAGCATACCTGCAGTACCAGTTCTGGCCACTACACAGCGCTGTTTCCTGCTCCATTCGCTGAGAACAGCTGATCGGTGAGGTTGCCAGTTGTCAGACTGAACTGAACCAGGACTGAAATCGGTACTAAGTGTTGTGTACCAGTGACCTCGGTGGGATAAGCAATGTTGGCGTATGACTAGGGTTGAGCGATCGGGATCGGGAAAGATCGGATCCCAATCGGCAATCGAGCAAATTTCATGATTGGGATTGGCTGGATAATGATAGAAAATCGGATTTTGAAATCTCAAGATCGGCTCAACCCTACAATTAGAGTTGAGCGATCAGGATCGGGAAAGATCAGATCCCAATCGGCGATCAAGCAATGATCGGAAATGGGATTTTAAAATCAATCCTGAAATCTCAAGATCGTCTCAACCCTACGTATGACCTAATAGATTCGGGAATATGCTCATCCCCATTGTGGAGAGTCCAGGATCATTTGGGTTTATGGTTTGCCAAGGGACACTTTTTGACATTTCACCTCATTGGCCAAGAAACTTCTTTACTCATCGCCCATGGCGTGAGTAGTCGGCACCGTAGGCCCCGAATCATGTGACTCAATAATTACCAAATTGTATATGTTGTTAACGTTACGCGACATTTTCAGGGCCCCTTGGGTCTTTGTGGGACGCTGTAACCTACAAGTCTCGGTTCCTTCTAGACGTTATTACCTGGGTTTCATTCTCAGACACATTATATCTCATAACTTTCCTATACTGTACACGCAGACACATGCACACAGAACATACAACATACAGAAGAATAAAAACAGCGGCATAGTATAAGCAATCAAATCTGTTCATGCATTAGTCTCATAATACAATGCAAAATATAGAAGCGGGTTAACATACATGCAGCCACCTCCGGGGGGGATGAACACTGGCCTGCACACTGCATGACAGCTTCTGAAGGGCAGAAGGAAGAAGGAAGTGTCATTAGTAGCGAAAAGACTGATAGAATACTAATCAATACAGTCACCGTAATGCCTAGCTGGTGTCTATAGGGGGCTACACTATGTCTGATGACATCATCAGTGAGCTGACATACTGGACTGTAATACCTTGGAGCAGAATATGCAAGTAAGTCCTCATAGCGTACCACCCGAAAGATCACGGCATAGAAACCTGGTGACATGATCTGGGATTAAAGCCAAACCAGAATATCTCCTCCAAAAAGAAGAGGGAACCCTTTGCAGATGGCTGTTTCGGGGTTATTGCAGGGTACTGGCCAGCTGGTAAGAGGGCAAAGACGTGGATCATAAGGAGTACTGTGTCTCCTTAAAGGGATTCTACCATTAAAACACTTTTTTTTCTGGTTGACACGTAGGAATAGCCTTAAGAAAGGCTATTCTTCTCCTACCTTTAGATGTCTTCTCTGCGCCGCCGTTCCGTAGAAATCCCTGTTTTCGCCAGTATGCAAATGAGTTCTCTCGCAGCACTGGGGGGCGTCCCCAATGCTGCGAAAGAACTCTCCAATGCCACCTCCATCTTCTTTAGGAACAGGTCTTCTTCACGTCTTCTTCCGAGGGGTTGGCTTCAAACTTCTAGGCCTTGGGCCTAGGGAAAAGCCGACTGCGCATGCCCGCCGGCCACAAAAAAATGGCTGCTTACTTACTTAAGTAAGCGGCCATTTTCTTGTGGCCTGTGGGCATGCGCAGTTGGCTCTGCCCGAGGCCTACAAGTTTCACCGCCTACGCCAGAAGAAGATGCGTGAAGAAGATGGAGGCGTCACTGGAGAGTTCTCTCACAGCATTGGGGACGCCCTCAGTGCTGTTTGAGCACTGAGGACCGCCCCCAGTGCTGCTAGAGAACTCATTTGCATACCAAAGAAAACCGGGATTTCTACCGAACGGCAGCACGGAGAAGACATCTAAAGGTAGGAGAAGAATAGCCTTTCTTAAGGCTATTCCTACGTGTTAGTGAGAAAAAAAAGCATTTTAATGATAGAATCCCTTTAAGGGGATATAGTACCCCTTGTGACCCATTTCCATGACCTTTTACTAGCCAGCCCCATATATAACCCCAAACAGCTGCCTGCAGATGAATCTCTCTTCTTTTTGGAGGAGATATTCTGGTTTGGCTTTAATCCCAGATCATGCCACTAGTTTCTAGAAAACCCAACCAAAAGGTGGCGCTAGAGTGAGTTTTTCTTGACGTATTTGCATAGTTTTCTCCCAGACTCCTTAGCAGGGCATGCACTATAAAAGTCCCATCGTAAAGGTGGCCTGAAAAGGCAATCTCCTTAAAGAGACATGGTACCCCTTGTACATTTTGACACATTGTACTTTCCCCCTTAAGCAAGTGGCCGGGACCTGGTCACCGTTTCCACCGTTAGGAATGAGGCCAAACGTCTTTTCTAACCATATTGTAATATGGTAAGCAATGGGGAAAGCTGCATTATTTACACGCAGGACCCTGCAGACCTCACAAAATGTCAGCTTGTAAGGTTTGCTGAAAGATGGTGTAAATAACGTGGCTGAGCCGCGGCCCCTGTAGTGCCGTAATGTTTAACTGCCTCATTCCATGAATTTCTCTTTTAAGAACATCCTTGGGAGCAGATACATTCGTTGTTATGAGAAGTGAAAGGGATGAACAAGATGGAACGCTGAGGAATGTTATCATGAGACTGGGCAGAAGGGACGAGGAGGGGGGAAGGTTGTGGACAAGGACGTTAGCTCATCAGCAGATGACAAATATACGGGAGCGGGTGCATGCAATACAGATGCAGTTACCTATGGACTATGGATGCAAGACAATACAAATCCAGGCAACAATGGAGGGGGCGGACGAGGTTTAAGGGCAAGGTGCAATTACCGAAAATCCATGGGACCCAACATTTTTCATATGTGATATACAATAATATAACCTTCAGGGCTTAGGTCCAACTCCATACCATGTACCTTCTTAGTAAATCATGTCCTGGATGGCTCGCCCATGACTATATTTATGGTTCCTGCACCCTATGAAGCTTCATGAAGATACCCCCTTCTATCCATAATCCCCCTCTGGCTATAGAAGTGGCCATTACAACTAGGCCCCAAAACGTGGGGCAACCATATTGTAGATATCAACCCATGTCTACCCAAAAGAATTAGACCCTAGTGGCAAAGGATGGCTCAAAAGTCTCTCGTTTCTTGGACCTCTATGGGCCATTCCAACTCTCTGTCCAAGAGGACAACTATGTCCGAAGCTCTCTCATCTTCTCATTGCTCCATCAGGGCAAAAATGGTCAAAAAAAGGGGCGAGGTCAGGCACAGGTATCAAGGAAGAAAGGAGTCGGATAACTAGCTGGAATGTCCAAATTCAATGCATGAAATTAATATAGGACTTGTACGGTACATGTTCTCCAGAACTGTAGGGTGGACCCAAAAAATCATTTCCTCCGGTGGGACCAAGGAACCCTCGTCTTATACTACTTCCCTCCTTGCTATGTTTAGGCCATTTAGACTATTTGTCTCCAAAACAAAAGAAGGGCAGAGGTGAATTTCGGACGGTGTTCTTATGTAAAGGTCGTACTAGGAGGGGCGACTTCTTATCTGATTTCTTAAAGCCATTGTGATTAGTAAAAATAATACAATGTGAAGTGTTTGGGCTGGAAAACCGAGAGAGTCCTATATCCGTATACTCAGGCTACAAGTGAATGAATATAAGTCCCATCAATATTTGGTGTGACCCTTGTTCTTGGGACTTGCAGACAGTTTTTGGCAGACCTGGACACTTTTCCCACCCATTCCCACTACTGTCCAGGCCCTCTAATGTCCTGACATTCTTCAGCATTGAGGCGTAGTGTGAGCGCCCCCTGGAGCCTGAAGCAGAGGCGGGCCTAAAGAGGAGTGTGGGGGGGGGGGGGGTGAGTAAAATATTAGCTGTTACCTGTTGGAATAATGCAAAAAATAGTGGCCCAATGTGTCATTGATCAGGACCAAGAAAAGGCGAAAATATACTGTAGGGGCCAATAAAGGGGGCAATATACTATATTAGGGTCAGTATAGGGGTAATATACTGTGGGGACCAATAAAGGGGCAAATATACTATATTAGGGTCAGTATAAGGTATAATATACTGTGGGGGCCAATAAAGGGGGCAATATACTATATTAGGGTCAGTATAGGGGGTAATATACTGTGGGGACCAATAAAGGGGGCAATATAATATATTAGGGTCAGTAAAGGGGGTAATATACTGTGGGGGACAATAAAGGGGGCAATATACTATATTAGGGTAAGTATAGGGGTAATATACTGTGGGGAACAATAAAAGGGGCAATATAATATAATAGGGTCAGTATAGGGGTAATATACTGTGGGGAACAATAAAAGGGGCAATATAATATAATAGGGTCAGTATAGGGGTAATATACTCTGGGGGCTAATAAAGGGGGCAATATACTATATTAGGGTAAGTATAGGGGGTAATATACTGTGGGGACCAATAAAGGGAGCAATATAATATATTACGGTCAGTATAGGGGGTAATATACTGCGGAGGCCAATAAAGGGGGCAATATACTATAGTAGGGTCAGTATAGGGTATAATATACTGTGGGTGTCAAAAAAGAGGGAAATATGTTATATTAGGGTCAGTATAGGGGGTAATATACTGTGGGGGCCAAAAATGGGGGCAATATAATATATTAGGGTTAGTATAGGGGCAATATACTGTGGGGGCAAATAAAGGGGACAATATACTATATTAGGGTAAGTATAGGGGATAATATACTGTGGGGGCCAATAAAGGGGGCAATATAATATATTAGGGCCAGTAAAGGGAGTAATAAACTATATTAGTTTTGATATGTAGGTCTATGGCCTAAAAATTTCATTAGTGGGCACCCTCAGACAAAATTTTATTTGGGGCCCCTGAAATCACAAACCTGCCCCTATAACCAGAGGAGTCTAGGGAGTTGTTTCCAGTGATTGATCTAAGGATAGGTCATTAGTATACGGGGGTCCGATACCTGGGTCCCGCACGGATCAGAGGTTCTTGCGGCTGATAGCAGCACCTGGAACTGCTATGTCGTATATAGTTTATAGTGTACTATAGTATATAGTATACTATAGTGTATAGTTCCAGGTTCCCAGAAGCTGCTATCAGTCGCGGGAACATTTTGGGGCTGGACAACTCCTTTGACCCTTCTCTGTCCATACAATTAACATAGACATTGGGATGAGCCCCCCACATATCACGTATATTAATGGGGCTGAACCTGTAATGTATATCAGTATCCTTAAGCTGTAAAATGAGACTTTTGGAGGGGGGTATTGTGCAGACCCTCGGATTCCTGGCCATTCTAAACATGTCTTATTTTTTCCGTATGGCTCCAGCCTCGCGCTTTCATGTGGGGCTGAACCTCCAGTATTATGAATGCACAGCTCTGCATGACTGATACTCCTGAATGCTACAACACAGATGTCACATCAATGAGATACGGCGTGGAGGGTTTTTTTTTTCTTCTTCTAAACTACTGTTACCAGTAAAAACGAGTGGGCAGGTATCAGATGCTATCACAAGATCAAAGGAAGTCATAACAGAACCCAGACTTATGGTTTGACTCAAAGCAACCATATGTCATGTGTGCCTTCAGGAAAACACAAAATGCAGTCATTTCACAATGACCCCCGAAGTTCTGCCCGAGCAAGCCTGCTGCTTTCCTTAAAGATTTCTGCTTCGCCAAAGGACTCCACGTCTAAAACGTATAGAACCGAACGCCACGTTCCCATACTAGGTTCCATTAACCCTCCTGGGCTCTGGTCCAACACTGTGGCTTGAAAGGGATGGGAGATGCTCAATTTCTTTTAAGTCTGTTGGATGTTTTGTGCGTTACGCAATGATCTGCAGATGGAGCTGAATTTATTGCACCGTAGTCATGGGATGGCATGGCATTGTGGATCAAAAGTTTAAAGGGGATGTCACGTCTGGTCGGCCCTTGATCCTGATGATAAACTTATCACTGGGGGTCTGGCCTGCATGTGGTTACATGGTCAGGTAAATGGGGCTACATAATCTACACCCCAAGTGGTGAATAGTGTGGAGGTGCCCGGGAGACTCAGTGTAGGGTGTGCAGGGTTCGATAAAGGGCTGGTGCAGATTTAAGCTTTTTATTACCTGATCGATGGGAAGCCAACGTACGGCTGACATCAGGGGGCCAGAGGTCAGGCTCCCGCTGAAGACAGGCCATAAAGAAATTCAATCTGAACAACCCCTTTAATAAACCCTGCTGTCCCTTTAAAGATTTTTCGGCCTATCCTAAAGATAGGAAGAAGACTCTGGTGGATTAACCCCCAAGATTGCCCTTCCACCTCTGCGGATCTACCGTGGCATCGAGGAGGCCGGACCATGGCCTCCTAACTGCCTATGCACAGTTCCCATAGGGAACCTACTGTATGTGCGATGTTCTGTAATACTATGTTTCAATGGGAATCTGAGATCCCAGGTTCAAATCCTCTTGTGGGACAGGGAAAATTTTTTTTAAAAAGTTTCAAATAAATGTATAATAAGAAGTTAAAAAACCCCATTTTACATAAAAAAAACCCCACATATTATACACTAAAAATATACAAACATGTCAGGTATCCCCACGTGCGTATAAGTCTCTACTGTCCAAAAATAGCATTACTTATCCCATACGGTGGACGGCATGAAAAATATTAATAAAAAATACCGTAACGTGCAAATTGACAAATTTTGGCCACTTTGCTTTACAAAAAATTGCAATAAAAACTGACCAAAAACTCATAACTATAAAACATTGGCACCAATAGAAAGTACAACTTGTCCCGCAAAGAAAGAGCCCTGACATATCTCTGTCAACAGTACAGTCAAAAAGTTATAGGTGTCAGAATACGGTGACCCCAGGAAAATTGCAAATTTTCAAAAAGTGACGTTTAATTTGTAAAATTGATAAAACCCAATATAAATCGTAAATAAAAGCAGATCAAAACATCATATGTACCCCAAAATGGTGCCAAATAAATTGGTAATTGGTGGAGGGCCAGCAAGGATCAGGGACACTTTGTATGTCTATACTATACAGTACACTGAAGCGGAAGCAGATGTCCTTGTATAGTGGTCTGAGATGGTACTGCAACTCAGCTACATCTGATTTGCAAGGGGGCTGAGCCGCGGCTATAGTCCTCGGCCACCATAAAGGAATCAATCAAAAATTCCTAGAAAATCTGGACCGTATTATGCCTATATTTCTTGGCCCGAATCTGGTTCATCATAGGTGTCCGAGGTTCTACTGTTTCATACCGTGCACTATGAGGCGGAGAGGATGGGCCAGGTCTGCCAGAGTGAGCTCCATCAAGGTGTGAGATGTTGTTGTATAGCGACTTTCCATTCTAACACTAATTTTATCCCAATTTTGTTGTAAATTTTTAGCATTCTCTTGAGACGAATTGCTCAAAAATGTTGACTTTACTCTTAATCAGTGAAACTATGCCACCGACCTAGTTACAGAACCCAAGAGTAAAGATTTGGAACTCATGATATAGTAACGCCCTGGTCTGGACCAATGATAGTTGTACGTGGGATCTGGACCAATGGTAGTTGTAAGCGGGGTCTGGACCAATGGTAGTTGTAAGCGGGGTCAGGACCAATGGTAGTTGTAAGCGGGGTCTGGACCAATGGTAGTTGTAAGCGGGGTCTGGACCAATGATAGTCGTAAGTGGGGTTTGGACCAATGGTAGTCGTAAGCGGGGTTTGGACCAATGGTAGTTATAAGCGGCGTCTGGACCAATGGTAGTTGTAAGCGGGGTCTTGACCAATGGTAGTTGTAAGCGGGGTCTGGACCAATGGTAGATGTAAGCGGGGTCTGGACCAATGGTAGTTATAAGCGGGGTCTGGACCAATGGTAGTTGTAAGCGGGGTCTGGACCAATGGTAGATGTAAGCGGGGTCTGGACCAATGGTAGTTATAAGCGGGGTCTGGACCAATGGTAGTTGTAAGTGGGGTCTGGACCAATGGTATTTTAAAGCGGGATCTGGACCAATGATAGTTGTAAGCAGGATCTGGACCAATGGTAGTTGTAGCGGAAGCAGATGTTCTTGTATAGTGGTCTGAGATGGTACTGCAACTCAGCTACATCTGATTTGCAAGGGGGCTGAGCCGCGGCTATAGTCCTCGGCCACCATAAAGGAATCAATCAAAAATTCCTAGAAAATCTGGACCGTATTATGCCTATATTTCTTGGCCCGAATCTGGTTCATCATAGGTGTCCGAGGTTCTACTGTTTCATACCGTGCACTATGAGGCGGAGAGGATGGGCCAGGTCTGCCAGAGTGAGCTCCATCAAGGTGTGAGATGTTGTTGTATAGCGACTTTCCATTCTAACACTAATTTTATCCCAATTTTGTTGTAAATTTTTAGCATTCTCTTGAGACGAATTGCTCAAAAATGTTGACTTTACTCTTAATCAGTGAAACTATGCCACCGACCTAGTTACAGAACCCAAGAGTAAAGATTTGGAACTCATGATATAGTAACGCCCTGGTCTGGACCAATGATAGTTGTACGTGGGATCTGGACCAATGGTAGTTGTAAGCGGGGTCTGGACCAATGGTAGTTGTAAGCGGCGTCAGGACCAATGGTAGTTGTAAGTGTGGTCTGGACCAATGGTAGTTGTAAGTGTGGTCTGGACCAATGGTAGTTGTAAGTGTGGTCTGGACCAATGGTAGTTGTATGTGGGATCTGGACCAATGGTAGTTGTAAGTGTGGTCTGGACCAATGATAGTTGTAAGCGGGGTCTGGACCAATGATAGTTGTAAGCGGGGTCTGGACCAATGGTAGTTGTAAGTGTGGTCTGGACCAATGGTAGTTGTAAGCGGGGTCTGGACCAATGGTATTTTTAAGTGGGGTCTGGACCAATGGTAGTTGTAAGTGGGGTCTGGACCAATGGTATTTTAAAGCGGGATCTGGACCAATGATAGTTGTAAGCAGGATCTGGACCAATGGTAGTTGTAAGCGGGGTCTGGACCAATGGTAGTTGTAAGTGTGGTCTGGACCAATGATAGTTGTAAGCGGGGTCTGGACCAATGATAGTCGTAAGTGGGGTTTGGACCAATGGTAGTCGTAAGCGGGGTTTGGACCAATGGTAGTTATAAGCGGGGTCTGGACCAATGGTAGTTGTAAGCGGGGTCTTGACCAATGGTAGTTGTAAGCGGGGTCTGGACCAATGGTAGATGTAAGCGGGGTCTGGACCAATGGTAGTTATAAGCGGGGTCTGGACCAATGGTAGTTATAAGTGGGGTCTGGACCAATGGTAGTTGTAAGCGGGGTCTGGACAAATGGTAGTTGTAAGCGGGGTCTGGACCAATGGTAGTTGTAAGCAGGGTCTGGACCAATGGTAGTTGTAAGCGTGGTCTGGACCAATGGTAGTTGTAAGCAGGGTCTGGACCAATGGTAGTTGTAAGTGAGGTCTGGACCAATGGTAGTTGTAAGCGGGGTCTGGACCAATGGTATTTTTAAGTGGGGTCTGGACCAATGGTAGTTGTAAGTGGGGTCTGGACCAATGGTATTTTAAAGCGGGATCTGGACCAATGATAGTTGTAAGCAGGATCTGGACCAATGGTAGTTGTAAGCGGGGTCTGGACCAATGGTAGTTGTAAGTGTGGTCTGGACCAATGATAGTTGTAAGCGGGGTCTGGACCAATGATAGTCGTAAGTGGGGTCTGGACCAATGGTAGTTGTAAGTGGGGTCTGGACCAATGGTATTTTAAAGCGGGATCTGGACCAATGATAGTTGTAAGCAGGATCTGGACCAATGGTAGTTGTAGCGGAAGCAGATGTCCTTGTATAGTGGTCTGAGATGGTACTGCAACTCAGCTACATCTGATTTGCAAGGGGGCTGAGCCGCGGCTATAGTCCTCGGCCACCATAAAGGAATCAATCAAAAATTCCTAGAAAATCTGGACCGTATTATGCCTATATTTCTTGGCCCGAATCTGGTTCATCATAGGTGTCCGAGGTTCTACTGTTTCATACCGTGCACTATGAGGCGGAGAGGATGGGCCAGGTCTGCCAGAGTGAGCTCCATCAAGGTGTGAGATGTTGTTGTATAGCGACTTTCCATTCTAACACTAATTTTATCCCAATTTTGTTGTAAATTTTTAGCATTCTCTTGAGACGAATTGCTCAAAAATGTTGACTTTACTCTTAATCAGTGAAACTATGCCACCGACCTAGTTACAGAACCCAAGAGTAAAGATTTGGAACTCATGATATAGTAACGCCCTGGTCTGGACCAATGATAGTTGTACGTGGGATCTGGACCAATGGTAGTTGTAAGCGGGGTCTGGACCAATGGTAGTTGTAAGCGGGGTCAGGACCAATGGTAGTTGTAAGCGGGGTCTGGACCAATGGTAGTTGTAAGCGGGGTCTGGACCAATGATAGTCGTAAGTGGGGTTTGGACCAATGGTAGTCGTAAGCGGGGTTTGGACCAATGGTAGTTATAAGCGGCGTCTGGACCAATGGTAGTTGTAAGCGGGGTCTTGACCAATGGTAGTTGTAAGCGGGGTCTGGACCAATGGTAGATGTAAGCGGGGTCTGGACCAATGGTAGTTATAAGCGGGGTCTGGACCAATGGTAGTTGTAAGCGGGGTCTGGACCAATGGTAGATGTAAGCGGGGTCTGGACCAATGGTAGTTATAAGCGGGGTCTGGACCAATGGTAGTTGTAAGTGGGGTCTGGACCAATGGTATTTTAAAGCGGGATCTGGACCAATGATAGTTGTAAGCAGGATCTGGACCAATGGTAGTTGTAGCGGAAGCAGATGTTCTTGTATAGTGGTCTGAGATGGTACTGCAACTCAGCTACATCTGATTTGCAAGGGGGCTGAGCCGCGGCTATAGTCCTCGGCCACCATAAAGGAATCAATCAAAAATTCCTAGAAAATCTGGACCGTATTATGCCTATATTTCTTGGCCCGAATCTGGTTCATCATAGGTGTCCGAGGTTCTACTGTTTCATACCGTGCACTATGAGGCGGAGAGGATGGGCCAGGTCTGCCAGAGTGAGCTCCATCAAGGTGTGAGATGTTGTTGTATAGCGACTTTCCATTCTAACACTAATTTTATCCCAATTTTGTTGTAAATTTTTAGCATTCTCTTGAGACGAATTGCTCAAAAATGTTGACTTTACTCTTAATCAGTGAAACTATGCCACCGACCTAGTTACAGAACCCAAGAGTAAAGATTTGGAACTCATGATATAGTAACGCCCTGGTCTGGACCAATGATAGTTGTACGTGGGATCTGGACCAATGGTAGTTGTAAGCGGGGTCTGGACCAATGGTAGTTGTAAGCGGCGTCAGGACCAATGGTAGTTGTAAGTGTGGTCTGGACCAATGGTAGTTGTAAGTGTGGTCTGGACCAATGGTAGTTGTAAGTGTGGTCTGGACCAATGGTAGTTGTATGTGGGATCTGGACCAATGGTAGTTGTAAGTGTGGTCTGGACCAATGATAGTTGTAAGCGGGGTTTGGACCAATGATAGTTGTAAGCGGGGTCTGGACCAATGGTAGTTGTAAGTGTGGTCTGGACCAATGGTAGTTGTAAGCGGGGTCTGGACCAATGGTATTTTTAAGTGGGGTCTGGACCAATGGTAGTTGTAAGTGGGGTCTGGACCAATGGTATTTTAAAGCGGGATCTGGACCAATGATAGTTGTAAGCAGGATCTGGACCAATGGTAGTTGTAAGCGGGGTCTGGACCAATGGTAGTTGTAAGTGTGGTCTGGACCAATGATAGTTGTAAGCGGGGTCTGGACCAATGATAGTCGTAAGTGGGGTTTGGACCAATGGTAGTCGTAAGCGGGGTTTGGACCAATGGTAGTTATAAGCGGGGTCTGGACCAATGGTAGTTGTAAGCGGGGTCTTGACCAATGGTAGTTGTAAGCGGGGTCTGGACCAATGGTAGATGTAAGCGGGGTCTGGACCAATGGTAGTTATAAGCGGGGTCTGGACCAATGGTAGTTATAAGCGGGGTCTGGACCAATGGTAGTTGTAAGCGGGGTCTGGACAAATGGTAGTTGTAAGCGGGGTCTGGACCAATGGTAGTTGTAAGCAGGGTCTGGACCAATGGTAGTTGTAAGCGTGGTCTGGACCAATGGTAGTTGTAAGCAGGGTCTGGACCAATGGTAGTTGTAAGTGAGGTCTGGACCAATGGTAGTTGTAAGCGGGGTCTGGACCAATGGTATTTTTAAGTGGGGTCTGGACCAATGGTAGTTGTAAGTGGGGTCTGGACCAATGGTATTTTAAAGCGGGATCTGGACCAATGATAGTTGTAAGCAGGATCTGGACCAATGGTAGTTGTAAGCGGGGTCTGGACCAATGGTAGTTGTAAGTGTAGTCTGGACCAATGATAGTTGTAAGCGGGGTCTGGACCAATGATAGTCGTAAGTGGGGTCTGGACCAATGGTAGTTGTAAGTGGGGTCTGGACCAATGGTATTTTAAAGCGGGATCTGGACCAATGATAGTTGTAAGCAGGATCTGGACCAATGGTAGTTGTAAGCGGGGTCTGGACCAATGGTAGTTGTAAGTGTGGTCTGGACCAATGATAGTTGTAAGCGGGGTCTGGACCAATGATAGTCGTAAGTGGGGTTTGGACCAATGGTAGTCGTAAGCGGGGTTTGGACCAATGGTAGTTATAAGCGGGGTCTGGACCAATGGTAGTTGTAAGCGGGGTCTTGACCAATGGTAGTTGTAAGCGGGGTCGGGACCAATGGTAGATGTAAGCGGGGTCTGGACCAATGGTAGTTATAAGCGGGGTCTGGACCAATGGTAGTTGTAAGCGGGGTCTGGACCAATGGTAGATGTAAGCGGGGTCTGGACCAATGGTAGTTATAAGCGGGGTCTGGACCAATGGTAGTTGTAAGCGGGGTCTGGACCAATGGTAGTTGTAAGCGGGGTCTGGACCAATGGTAGTTGTAAGCGGGGTCTGGACCAATGGTAGTTGTAAGCGGGGTCTGGACCAATGATAGTTGTAAGCAGGTTACAGCTGTCGTTGACTGGTCATGTGGGGTAGAACCTTACTCTTGGATGCTGAAACTAGGTCAATGACCTTTAGATTGGTTTAGTAGGTCAATGACCCAACGTTACTCTTGGGCTTTTTTGGACACATTCTATTATATTAAGTCCAAGACCTGACTTTTCAGTGTGCTTTCTCCCCAAATTGAATCTGACCTATCCACGCTCAGCCCCATTCATCTCAATGAAGCAAGCTGCACTACAAGACACAACCCATGACCTGGTGTGGCGCTGTTTTTGGATATAGCCATGTTTTAATATAGAAAAATAAAAATATGGATTCCGCAGATGTCCAGAACATTGCTGTAGAACACAACAGGTATATCGATGCATCATAGAGGGAGGGACATGTTTGTACTTACCCGGGATGGGCTCGGATGTGCATTGCTCCCCCAGGAACCTGAGCTACTTCTGTCTTCTACATCTAAAAAGAAAATATCACAAATGAATACAACTTAAGGCTGGATGTGGAGGAGGTTTTCTTACAATTAACGCTTCAGACTAATCTGCTCTCGGCTTTAATTAAGATTCCCATAGACACCACAGTATTGATAATAGACATCTGACCCATCTACTTAAAGAACCTCATTGAAATTCACTGCTGAATTCTTCAGCGCCCCGAAGAAGCCAAAAAGTTCAGCAACAAGAGCCCGTAAATCCTTTAAGACTTGAAGAAAAAAATGTTGCAGAAAAGTTGTAACCAAAGTTTAGTACATGCAATATACACAGAGCTCCCCCTTCTAGGTAGTGAAGGGATGGATGGAGCAGGAGCGCCCCGGACATGGCGGCTCCTATGGGGGCCCAACAATTTACAGGGGAAGATTTACACTGTACAACTATGAAGAATGGGAAACTGAATCTGTCCCCATAAGGGGCAACACGGTGGCTCAGTGGTTAATTTATCGTAATAAAGGGCTCCAATCAATCGCTCCGACTATAACCGAATAGTCCTAAAGCCGCAACTCGATTCCACAGAACTGCGAGGACTGAAAAAGTGTCAAGATCAAATCTAATAAAATTATTCCAAATCGACTGTAGAAAATTAGGAAATTACATCTCCGGCACGACCTATTGCTTCATTACATTAGCGGTGGGAGGGGGCGCTATGACCTCAGCGCTGACTGCGCGCCAATAGATCTAACAGGGTCACACCCTCATGGCCAGTGTCAGCACAAAGCTTAAAGGGGAGTTACACCCAGTGATATGAACAACGTGCTACAATGTATCAGTAGAACAATCTCCATCAGCTATTGCTTACTGGGGAAAGCGGCTGACAACCTATATGGCCACCATTCGAGATCCAGGATGAGTTGTCGGACTTGTCACCCAGCTTTCTCCGACTCTGACGGGGACAATGGAGGCGAAATTCGCCTCCATACAATGGAGCCTTATGTGAAACACTAGCCTTCAATTTTCCACTAGCGGCTGCCCTTTCTTCAGGCAGTTGGCGGCAGAGTCAGCCCATTCATTTGAGCCGACTCCGGGGGGAGGAAGCCGCGACTGTCGGGAGCCGCGACAGTTGTGGCAAGCGGGTTTTGACCCGAGAGTGACGTTCGGTGCCAAAATCTGCCCCCCCCGTGTGAAATAGCCCTAAGTCTTGTGCAATGCTTTACTTCTCCTGCGGGGGAGCTGTAGGGAAATTAAGCACTTGCCTCCAGGCTACAGATTGCTGGGACTCTCACCACTCCCAACATGTTTGTATTAGTAAATACATTGTATAATATTTTTAGGTTTTCTCTTTTTGAACTTCTACATTGACCCTTTCCTCTATTACTCCTCCTGGAAATTTATGATGAAACCGGTAAAGGGTATGACCCTATACAGTCTGACAGTCTAATCAGTGCTGGCATGACATGGCTCAGTGGTAACGTGTCCTCTTGACAATGGAAATGGTAACGCCCTATTCTTTCAAAATTAAGTCCAGGAAGAACAACAGAGGAATATAACATTGTACAATATTAAGAAAAGATTGTTGTTTTATGAGGAAACCAAGTATTTACAGACATGTTAATAGAGTTTATGGGTTCACATTAGGACCTGGTGGAACCCGCCTCAAAGTTATTTCTAAAATCTGTTGTCCAAAATCCTATAGGGGTGCTTACTGTATATGACTATATCCCGGATACATAGAGAACAATCATAAACCCGTCTTCAGCGACCCTCTTGTGTTTCTATCACCATATGAAGGGGAGCAGAAGATTTGGAGGGCACTCCGACCCCTATATTATGAAATAGATCCGTATAAGGCTGGGTTCACATCTGCGTTCGCAGACCCCCTTAGACTATAACGGGGTCCGTGTGGTTTCCGCACGAAACATGCGGAGAGAAACGTCAGGCAAGCAGCACTTTTCTCTCCGCATGTTTGGTGCAGAAACCACACAGACCCCATCAGGGGCGAACCTGCCCCTTTCGCCGCCCGAGGCGAACTACAGAAAGCCGCCCCCCCCCCCCCCCCCCGCCGGGAGGAGGGGGCGGAGCAGATGGGGCATGGCGAAGTACAGGGGGCGGGGCTTAGCACCGTTCGTCAGCAGAGAGCAGGCACGGAGGCGACCTGCTCTCTGCCTGAGCGTGAGAGGAGGCTGCTGGAGCAGGTGGCCTCCCCAAACCACCGCCCGGTGCTAAGCCAGTCCAGGACAGCTTGTCCTGGGCTGGCTTAGGTAACCAAAAATGCCGCCCTCCCTGGGGCCCTGACATAGCGCTGCCTGAAGCGCTCGCTTCAGGTCGCCTCATGGGAGGTGCGGCGCTGGACCCCATTATAGTCTATGGGGTCCACGTGGTTTCCTTAGGTAACGTGTATACCCGAACGCAGATGTGAACCGGGTCTAGGCCTAAGCTCAGATATTGCTGCATTACTGACGGAGACCAGGACGGACCTGTAACATCCACCGGCCGAGGAAGTGGATTGCAATGTGTTGTTTGAAGATGGCGTCTTGTGTTTTGAGCGCTCGCCCCAGTGAAGGTTACATTTCTTGGCAGAGGAGGAAGTTGCAGAAAACATAAGAAGGAGAGAGTGAAAACTGCAAACAGGCCTCGCTCCGTGCGGTGTTTGACTGACTGCACAGAACTTGGCATTTTACGCTCCGGACAGCGAGCTCACAGTTTACTTCTGTTTCTAAAGTGCAACGAAGCAACGAATGTACAGCGCGTTCCTTCTGTGTACACTGCGCAACGTGAGGAAGAACGCACCATCTCTGCCTCAAGGCCGAAAAATTAAAGGGGAAGGGTCCACCCACGCACTCAGTTTTATTTCTTGTTTTGGCGCATCTGCAGTAAAAAACGAAGCAACTTTGCCGATAGGTTAATTCAAAAATTTCCAATCGTTTCGTGTCCTCAACTTCTATGAGGACTTATGTGGAGACAGAGAGGCCTGCCTAGGAGCTGTAGAACCAAAGCAATAGGAAATTTGAAATTAAATTTGAGAAAAAAATTTCAACTTCCATACAACAACCATACTGTATATATAATATACAATTAGGGTTGAGTGACTGGGATCGGGAAAGATCAGATCCCGATCGGCGATCGAGCAAATTTCACGAACGTGATCGGCTGGAAAATGATCGAAAATCAGATTTTAAAATCGATCCTGAAATCTCAAGATTGGCTCAACCCTAGTATTCTGTCCTGAAAATTGAGATGACCATCTTTCGTGGGCGGGGTGGGGGTTGGGGGACCCATGTTCTGGAATCAGGCGCAAAGCTCAAAGCTAGGGATCTGCATGTTTTTAGACATGTGGTATACTCAGAGCTATAGTAACAGTGACATGAGATCTGTCAACAGCAACTTGTTGACAGTTTCCAGAATACATTTATTCGATTATAATATAAATGCTTAGATTATATACATTGTACCATATAGAACCAATGCCAATCGAAGGCCTCTAATGCCTTAAAGGAACAGTAACGTAACATTAATGTTAGATCTGTCAACATCAACTTGTTGACAGTTTCCGTAATACATTTATTCTATTATAATATAAATGGTATATATGGTATACATTGTACCATATAGAACCAATGCCAATCGAAGGCCTCTAGTGCCTTAGAGGAACAGTAATGTTACATTAACATGAGATCTGTCAACATCAACTTGTTGACAGTTTCCAGAATATATTTATGTTTAATTCAATAAAACAAATGCAATAAGATATAATATGTGAACTGTATAGATTGCACTGACTATATAGCCAACAATAAACACAGGCTGCTTATCCCAGTAACACTGATCTGTCAACAGCAACTTGTTGACAGTTTCCACAATACATTTATTCTATTATAATATAAATGCTTAGATTATATACATTGTACCATATAGAACCAATGCTAATCGAAGGCCTCTAATACCTTAAAGGAACAGTAATGTAACATTAACATTAGATCTGTCAACAGCAACTTGTTGACAGTTTCCAGAATCCATTTATTCTATTATAATATAAATGCTTAGATTATATACATTGTACCATAGAGAACCAATGCCAATCGAAGGCCTCTAGTGCGTTAAAGGAACAGTAACGTAACATTAACGTTAGATCTGTCAACATCAACTTGTTGACAGTTTCCGTAATACATTTATTCTATTCTATTATAATATAAATGGTATATATGGTATACATTGTACCATATAGAACCAATGCCAATCGAAGGCCTCTAGTGCCTTAGAGGAACAGTAACGTAACATTAACATAAGATCTGTCAACATCAACTTGTTGACAGTTTCCAGAATCCATTTATTCTATTATAATATAAATGCTTAGATTATATACATTGTACCATATAGAACCAATGCCAATCGAAGGCCTCTAATGCCTTATAGGAACAGTAACGTAACATTAACGTTAGGTCTGTCAACAGCAACTTGTTGACAGTTTCCAGAATATATTTATGTTTCATTCAATAAAACAAATGTAATAAGATATAATATGTGAACTGTATAGATTGCACTGACTATATAGCCAACAATAAAGACAGGCTGCTAATCCCAGTAACACTGATCTGTCAACAGCAACTTGTTGACAGTTTCTAGAGTATATAGTTTTCATTTCAAGAAAACAACAAATAAATGTAATATACATACTTATATTGTACCGACTATAGAGCCATCGCTAATCACAGTCCGCTAATCTCTTAAAGGAACAGCGAAGTAACAGTAACACTAGATCTATCAATAGCAACTTGTTGACGGTTTCCAAGAGTAAAACAACAAGATATCCTATAAATACTTAGACTGTATAGATTGTACTGACTATAGAGACGATGCTTGTCCCTTAAAGGGACAGTACACAATATACTCCATCCTCAATAGTACACAGAGCTCTGACCACGTCTTGTAATAAAGTTTACATACAGTAATATTATGGCGTACTGTATATACATATAATACACTATATGGACAATATAACTACACTGGGGCCTGTGGACATATTGCAGCATTTTTTTAGGAACTACAACTCCCATCAGGACAGAATAGAAACAATGGAAGGCTACGGGCCCCTCTTGTATAGTCTGGACCGTCCTATCCATCTTAGTCATCCGTTCTCCGGCAGAGGTCGCGACTATTTGTTTTTCTGTATTACGACAGTCAACGTGCAAAGCTCATTCTATTAGTCTGTGCAGCATCAGCGCGTCGCCCTAATGAACAGTGACAGATAAAGCCATCTCTATGTCAGTAATGAAATTAAAGATGGTTGACATAGCGCAGAGAAATGATACGTGTAGTCCTCGCTAATTGGAGGCTTCACGTTCTGTCCTCTTAGAACAACCAGCACGCCGCAGCGGAAAAAGACTAAAATACACCCAAAAGACAAAAAACTCCAAGGCAAAGGGGTTACGGCATTGTACAAAGCAGTCAGGAGAGTCTAAAGGTGAATACGGCAAAGCCCAATTTTCACTTAGGAAGCTGAGATATAAACTGCTGTAGGTGCTTGTCATTTTGTATAGGCAGAAAACCGCCATTGACCACGAGGTCCTCTTTATTTATTTAAATCCACCCTATAGGGTTCATAATGTACATGTTTCCCTATAAGTAGGTCTTTGGAGTAGGGGAGGAAAACCAGGAGAACATACAACCTCCTTGCAGATGTCCTTGACAGGATTCAAACCCAGGACTCCAGCGCTACAAAGCTGCAGTGCTAACCACGGAGCCACCATGTTGTCCTCTGTAGGTTTTGGGCAGAACAGGGGCCGCTAAAGGAACTCTCTATAGAGAGGATCCAGCAAACAGCTTTCATAGCTCAGTTTCTTCCATTGGGGAAGGGAATTTTGGGGCTTTGACAGATCAGAATAAAATTAGGTTTTTAAGGGTTTCCCGAGTCAATACTTTTTCTTAAACTTAAGAGGAAGCGACATCCAGCTGTCCAAGGTGGCACCTGGTCATGTGAATAGGAGACTATGTAATACATGAAAGGAGAATGAGGAGACACTCAGAGAGGAGTCTGCACCAGGGACAGGCCAGGCCCTTAGCCTGGACTCCCCAATAAGAATAGATGCTGTCCCTCAGGACATAAGAGCTTTTCAATAGATGGTCACCCAGCTTTCCCAGAGGCCTGAAAAGTGCATTCATCTCTATATCTAGCATGTTGCATATATGACTTGTACGCTGCATTTTCTAGCAGTTTTCCCTCGGCAGGCTCTATTTGTAATTCTCAGTTTTCCCTGAGCTGGTGGGTGAGGACTAGCTGCCATGATTCATCTTATAGACACCACACAGACAGAAAAGGAGATTCTGCTCGATACCTCTCTATCACTCACTCAGAGGTAGCGGCACCATATAGGACATTATAGATGAATATTGACCGGTAGTGATCTGAAGAAAGCAATTGGGGTGACATAAACAACTTACTAGTAGCTGCAGAACCATAGCTGAGTGTGCTCTGCTCAGTCTCTATCACTTAGCTCCTCCTCCTTCCCCTCCCCTCTCCGCTTAGTAGACTTCTACAGGCAGCTTTGTTTCCCAAGTGTGACAGTGGTTGGTGGAAAAAAGCCAGATGAGCAGAGAAAGAAGCATTATACTCCAATAAGATATATCACAAAGTATCTTCTATTCTCATGTATGCAAAGTTTGTTATTGCAAGCCCAGTGACCCCCCAGTCATAGTTGGGGGGCTGTGAACACATATCATCGAGGCGGGCATTTATGTAAATGATGCAGCGGATAAAGCGCTTTAGTAGACAGACTCTTAAAGGAAATGTATCACCATTTTTTCAAATAATTTATGGAAACTAATGAAATCCATCACTTTTCATCCAATCTGTTTTTAGGTTTTTTATATCTATTTTCTGTACATGATTATGGAGGCGGCCATCTTGTCTGAGCTTCTCCTCTGCTCTGTTAACAGCATTTAGTGATCTGCTTTACAGCAGTCTCATGGCCATAGGCAGCCATAGTGTGGACACCATTCATTGAGGCTTATGGGATAAAAGACAAAAAGACAAGTGTGACATCAGCTATTGTCAGTAGTGGATGTAATGATGGCACCGTGGTGTTATCTATAGAGGTGTTAGCTTTATGGTAATGCTGTTTGTGCTGTAAATGAGGTGTCTGCTGCAAAATATATATTTTTAAAACATGAAAAATTATAAATTAAAAAATCATCAAACGTTTAAAAACTGCTGACACATTCCCCTTCTCAAAAAGAAAGGAAATAGTAGCGTGCTGGAGAGCAACCAAGAGGTGGGGGAGGGTTTATTTTATGTAAAACAAAAAGTCAAAATTTGAGTCAGAATTTCTTAGTGGAAAGGTAATTGAGGATCTGTGTAGACTAGATATGTGGGCGTGTGGGTGTCAGAGAAGAATCGGTGTGTAGGCGCCCCCGCTTCCCATAGAGGACACCTGATAGTCTCATATCTTATAGACTTCGGTCTCTGGTGAGAAGATACATCTGTGTTGTATAAGGTTTTATCAGTATGACTGGACAGATGAATGATACAGATATAGCAGTAGCTGTATAACTTAGTATGCTGGTGTGAACATTGCCCAAAGATTGGTAACGGAGAAAGACAACTAATATGTCTACCGAAAACTAGAGATGAGCGAGTAGTATCCGATCGAGTAGGTATTCGAAATACTCATACTCGGTCGAATACCACGCGGTAAACACAGCAAAAATTCGATTCCCCTCCCACCTTCCCTGGCGCTTTTTTACACCAATAACTGTGCAGGGGAGGTGGGACAGGAAGTAGGACAACGTAGGCATTGGAAAAAAACGTATACAGTCATTGGCTGGCTGAATTAGTAGTAGTAGTGGTAGCAGCAATAATAATAATAATCCTGGGACTTGGGCTTGTTAGATGCCCCCAGACATGCTCCCCCTGCTGTCCCAGTTGTATTGCAGAGGGGTTGCCATCATTTCCTGGGGTGTCATTGTGGACTTGGTGACTCCAATTGGTCAAATTGTGGTTTCCCCTGAAACTAACACGTTTTTCCCATAGACTATAATGGGATTCAATATTCGAATGAATAGTCGAATATTGAGGGGCTACTCAAATCAAATTTCAAATTTTCGAATATTTCACTACTCGCTCATCTCTACTGAAAACCACAGAGAAAGCTGGCAAATGGAAAGGGATTATACATCAGTGTATTTAATGTACGTTAACAGAGTATTGTATGATAGATAGATAGATAGATAGATAGATAGATAGATAGATAATAGATAGATAGATAGATAGATAGATAGATAGATAGATAGATAGATAGGAGATAGATAGATAGATAGATAGATAGATAGATAGATAGATAGGAGATAGATAGATAGATAGATAGATAGATAGATAGATAGAGATAGATAGGAGATAGATAGATAATAGATAGATAGATAGATAGATAGATAGATAGGAGATAGATAGATAGATAGATAGATAGATAGAGATAGATAGGAGATAGATAGATAATAGATAGATAGATAGATAGATAGATAGATAGATAGATAGATAGATGAGATTGATACTGTAGATATCAGATGGACGGACAGATAGCTGTATAGAGTTGAAGACCCTTTCACAATACATAGTTACCTGACACTTTCAGCTCTGCTACATCTCTATATAACATGAATAAGCTGTAGTCTCCCAAGTAATACGCAGAGTTTTCCATAGAAATGATGTCGCGTGGTAGAGGAGAGATCCATACTTCTATACTTCTATACTTCCATACTTCTATACTTCTATACTTCCATACTTCTATACTTCTATACTTCCATACTTCCATACTTCTATACTTCCATACTTCTATACTTCTATACTTCCATACTTCTATACTTCCATACTTCCATACTTCCATACTTCCATACTTCTATACTTCTATACTTCCATACTTCCATACTTCTATACTTCCATACTTCTATACTTCCATACTTCCATACTTCTATACTTCCATACCTCTATACTTCTATCCTTCCATACTTCTATACCTCTATACTTCTATACTTCCATACTTCTATACCTCTATACTTCTATACTTCCATACTTCTATACCTCTATACTTCTATACCTCTATACTTCTATCCTTCCATACTTCTATGCCTCTATACTTCTATACTTCTATACTTCTATACCTCTATACTTCTATACCTCTATACTTCCATACCTCTATACTTCTATACCTCTATACTTCTATACCTCTATACCTCTATACTTCCATACCTCTATACTTCTATACCTCTATACTTCTATACCTCTATACTTCTATGCCTCTATACTTCTATGCCTCTATACTTCTATACTTCTATACTTCCATACTTCTATACTTCTATACTTCTATACTTCTATGCCTCTATACTTCTATACTTCTATACTTCTATACCTCTATACTTCTATACCTCTATACTTCTATACCTCTATACTTATATGCCTCTATACTTCTATGCCTCTATACTTCTATACTTCTATACTTCCATACTTCTATACTTCTATACTTCTATACCTCTATACTTCTATACCTCTATACTTCTATACCTCTATACTTCCATACCTCTATACTTCTATCCTTCCATACTTCTATACTTCTATACTTCCATACTTCTATACTTCTATACTTCCATACTTCTATACTTCTATACTTCCATACTTCCATACTTCTATACTTCCATACTTCTATACTTCTATACTTCCATACTTCTATACTTCCATACTTCTATACTTCCATACTTCCATACTTCCATACTTCTATACTTCCATACTTCCATACTTCTATACTTCCATACTTCTATACTTCCATACTTCCATACTTCTATACTTCCATACCTCTATACTTCTATCCTTCCATACTTCTATACTTCTATACTTCTATACTTCCATACTTCTATACCTCTATACTTCTATACCTCTATACTTCTATCCTTCCATACTTCTATGCCTCTATACTTCTATACTTCTATACTTCTATACCTCTATACTTCTATACCTCTATACTTCCATACCTCTATACTTCTATACCTCTATACTTCTATACCTCTATACCTCTATACTTCCATACCTCTATACTTCTATACCTCTATACTTCTATACCTCTATACTTCTATGCCTCTATACTTCTATGCCTCTATACTTCTATACTTCCATACTTCTATACTTCTATACTTCTATACTTCTATGCCTCTATACTTCTATACTTCTATACTTCTATACCTCTATACTTCTATACCTCTATACTTCTATACCTCTATACTTCTATGCCTCTATACTTCTATGCCTCTATACTTCTATACTTCTATACTTCCATACTTCTATACTTCTATACTTCTATACCTCTATACTTCTATACCTCTATACTTCTATACCTCTATACTTCCATACCTCTATACTTCTATCCTTCCATACTTCTATACTTCTATACCTCTATACTTCTATACTTCCATACTTCTATACCTCTATACTTCTATACCTCTATACTTCTATCCTTCCATACTTCTATGCCTCTATACTTCTATACTTCTATACTTCCATACTTCTATGCCTCTATACTTCTATACTTCCATACTTCTATACTTCTATGCCTCTATACTTCTATACCTCTATACTTCTATACCTCTATACTTCTATACCTCTATACTTCTATACTTCTATACCTCTATACTTCTATACCTCTATACTTCTATACCTCTATACTTCTATACCTCTATACTTCTATACTTCTATACCTCTATACTTCTATACCTCTATACTTCTATACCTCTATACTTCTATACCTCTATACTTCTATACCTCTATACTTCTATACTTCTATACCTCTATACTTCTATACCTCTATACTTCTATACCTCTATACTTCTATACCTCTATACTTCTATACCTCTATACTTCTATACCTCTATACTTCCATACTTCTATACCTCTATACTTCCATACCTCTATACTTCTATCCTTCCATACTTCTATGCCTCTATACTTCTATACTTCCATACTTCTATGCCTCTATACTTCTATACTTCTATACTTCCATACTTCTATACTTCTATGCCTCTATACTTCTATACCTCTATACTTCCATACCTCTATACTTCCATACCTCTATACTTCTATACCTCTATACTTCTATACTTTCAGGCATTGCCCTGGGAATTGTTTTATTAAACTGTAGTGTTTAAATCAGGAACAGCTCGCGAGCAGCTTTAAAGTGGCAGAAATCGACGACTTACTTGATAAACAGTTTATTACGGCTCGCTCAGGGGATTATACACAAAGCATTAGATTTTTCTCCCCTCAAAGCAGAGCCAGCTGCCAGATATATACACCGCCGCTTCAATTGATTCTGTGAAAGCCACAAACAAGTAGAAATTGTATTTGAAGAAAATGTACAGAGTGTTATGTCAGACATCCGACCGTCTAATAAACCGGCCAAGGTTGGTTTGAAATTTTTTTTGGCTCCTCGTACAATAAAAAGCGCAGCTGTATTTAATCTTCCCACCCAGAAACCGCTGAAAAGCGACTCCGGGAGGACTGCTTACATAAGACGCGACACTTGTTCTTCCACCTCAATTTAAAGAGAATTTTTTCTAACGCGTTTAAGTTCTTGAGTCGTCCTCGAGATACTAAAATGATAGGCAGCCTCCGATATCCCATTCTAGAGACGTCAGTGACCACCAATATGGCGGCCAGCCAACTAGGCAATGCTCTGTGAGCTCAACACATCAGCAGCAGACGGATAAACCTCTCTGCTGGTTTGCTACATTGTATCAATTTGCAGTCCAGGTTGTTGAGCTCACAGAGCATTGTCTAGACTGGATACAATTGTATCAGCTCAGAGCTTTGTACATGGTTACTGACCAGGCCGTATTCGTCTCTTACCTTTAGACGTGGTCTCCGCTGCGCCGTTCCTTAGAAATACCGGTTTTTACCGGTATGCAAATGAGTTCTCCGCAGCAATGAGGGCAGGCCCCATCGCTCAAACAGCGATGGGGGCTTCCCCACCGCTGCCAGAGAAGTGTCTCCAAGCGCCGCCTCCTTCTTCGTCCACAGCGTCATCTTCAATGTCTTCTTCCGGCGCAGGCTTGTAACTTCTAGCAGAGCAGACTGCGCAGGCGCAAAGGCCACGGGAAAATGCTCTGCTCTGCTAGAAGTTACGAACCTGCGCTGGAAAAAGACATTGAAGTTGACGCGGCGGATGAAGAAGGAGGCAGCGCTTCAAGACACTTCTCTGGCAGCGGTGGGGAAGCCCCCATCACTGTTTGAGCGCTGGGTCCCGCCCCCATCGCTGCGGGAGAACTCATTTGCATACCGGTAAAAAACGGTATTTCTAAGAAACGGCGCAGCGGAGACCACATCTAAAGGTAAGAGACGAATAGCCTTTCTAACGGCTATTCCGACGTCTTATCCACAAAAAAAAAAGGTTTTAATGGTAGAATCCCTTTAAGGGGTTTAGGTTTCCATTCAAGGGGTTTTGTTTTTCTATAGCATATCCAATATATGAGGTCTTGTTTTTTGCAGGACCAGTTGTATTATTTACAACTTCACATTGTATATCAGAATTTTGTCTTTATAAATTATTTGGGTGCTCCATTGTCTAGTCCTGTCCCCTGTCCCTTACGTGTCAGGGATTGTCGTGCTGGAGCAAGAGAGGGTCACATAACTCCAAGACCATTTAGTGCCCCCAGTGGTCAGACCTGGTGATGTATGAGAGTGACCGCTAAGGGCACTACATGGTCTCAGTGATCATGTAAGCCTCTCTGCTTTCCGCTTAGAGAGCATTTTGTTGCGGCGCACAGATCAATGTATAATACTGGGACGTGCGTTCCACGACTTTCGTTCTCCACGTCGGAGAGAAGGGAATATACATCTTAGGAATTAGTCAAAAAGATAAGATAACAAGATCTGGCCTGACGTATTATGGCTGCCAGTTGGCACCTGTGATATTAATACTCGTACAAGATATCATCTACGAATGGAAACACAAGAGCGATAGGAAACAAAAAAAGGGAATGAAACGCAAACGTTGGAGAAGGAACTAAGGAGCGTTCCGGGGCCTCCTCCGCTCAGCGCAACGTCCTCCGAGATTAGTCGTATATGATTTAAGTCTACTTCCAGATGATTTCAGCCTTATTAAAATGACATTAAACCTAACCCTTGTGCATTCCCATTCATAGGTTAGCGTGACGCTGCCTAATACGGAACGCAACGCCGCTCCGCGCAGTGGAAATTGCAAAATTACAAAACTGAAACAAATTTCCTGATGTGATTTAACAACCTGGTAATAAAATAATATAAGTCACTCCGCAGTCGTAATCTAAAATCTCAAACAAAAACACTTCTCAGGAGAACGTCAACGACTGGAGCAATAACCACAAAGAGCCTGAAGAGGCTCGATGGCGGAGAAACCGTCTGACTCGCGAAAAGATCTGCGGTGACACCAGGAAAAATGAGTGTTCGCCGTAACGTGGTCCCTACCTGAAGAAGTCCACGTGGCGTGGAAGTGTATTATCCGCTACATCTAGGAAGGACCATGAATAAGAAGGATACCGGGAAGGAGGCAAAAATTTATAATTTTTATCTATTTTTTTTAAAATTTTATTATAATAATTCTAATATATATAATTTAATAACAAAAAATTTAATGGAAACTATATTTTAAAAAACGTTAATTCTCCTATCAAAATTCTGCAGTTTTCATTCCGTCCACTAAGCCTAATAATAGACTGATACTTGTCAATTCTGTAAGGGTTTTTCTTTACAGCGGTGACCTCAAGATAACATGACCGAGCCATCATTACATCCACCATTGACATTACCGCTTATCTACACAGTCACCAGGCGCAGTACACAGTACCCATATCAATCATGCCATGTGGTGCCCAAATGGACAGCAAATGACATATTCATGTGCTAATGTACAGAGTAAACAACTGGTACCATAAAATACTGTCGTAGTGCCAAATTTCACAGGATGTTAAAAACAGTATCTACAATACCAAATATGACGGTACCTAAAATAACAAACCAATGCCACAAAGTCATACAGTGCCCATATAAATAGCATCATACAGTGCCCACATTAATTCTGCCATACAGTGCTCATATAAATAGCGTCATACAGTGCCCACAATAATACTGTCATACAGTGCCCATATAAATAGCATCATACAGTGCCCACATTAATACTGTCATACAGTGCCCATATAAATAGCATCATACAGTGCCCACATTAATACTGTCATACAGTGTCCATATAAATAACGTCATACATAGCCCATATTAATACTGTCATACAGTGCTCATATAAATAGCGTCATACAGCGCCCATATTAATACTGTTATACAGTGCCCATATAAATAGCGTCATACAGTGCCCATATAAATAACGTCATATGGCACCCACATTAATACTGTCATACAGTGCTCATATAAATAACGTCATATGGCACCCACATTAATACTGTCATACAGTGCCCATATAAATAGCGTCATACAGCGCCCATATTAATACTGTCATACAGTGCCCATATAAATAACGTCATATGGCACCCACATTAATACTGTCATACAGTGCCCATATAAATAACGTCATATGGCACCCACATTAATACTGTCATACAGTGCCCATATAAATAGCGTCATACAGCGTCCATATTAATACTGTCATACAGTGCCCATATAAATAACGTCATATGGCACCCACATTAATACTGTCATACAGTGCTCATATTAATACTCTCGTACAGTGCCCATATAAATAGAATCATACAGCACCCACATTAATACTGTCACACAGTGCCCATATAAATACCAGAATGCAGTGCCCACATTAATACTGTCATACAATACCCATATAAATAGCGTCATACGGCACACACATTAATACTGTCATGCAGTACCCATATAAATAACGTCATATGGCACCCACATTAATACTGTCATACAGTGCCCATATAAATAGAATCATACAGCGCCCATATTAATACTGTCATACAGTGCCCATATAAATACCAGAATGCAGTGCCCACATTAACACTGTCATACAATACCCATATTAATAATGTTATTCGGTGCCCATATTAATAGCGCATCAATATCATGTAACTAATACACACCTATCTCATTTGGGCCATACAGTACCATGTTAGTGCGAAAAAAGTACCAGTGACAGTGCCCCAATATTTCCATAGCGCCCATTCATCCATCCTATCCTATCCCCTGTGTCCCACATACTAATACGGACATGTTATCGCCTCTTTGTCTCATCGCTCCCTCTCGGTCTCCCCAATGACGTCCAGGGTCCCCGCTTGACACTCAATGTGCCCATATGACCACTGTGGCCCAATCACCGGCCGCATGACATCACCAAGAGAGCAAAGGACGCCGGAAGGAGGCCCAAAAGAAGTGAAGGAAGGTGAGTACAAATGTTTCATTGAATTTCACCTCCCCCTGGTCTCCTATCTATTACACTCTGGAATATTCGGAACGTCCATCTCTATCTTTGGATAGCGCTTATCTGCAAATGTTCCGGTTCCAAAACCCCATCTAAGTTGGAGGTAAATCCTTCGCTCTAATCCATCCCGTACATACATTTCCATAACAGATCCTATAAACGTATTTCATTTCCCACGCGCTCTATTTCTTTACGATTCTCGGAGCTTTCCCAGCTCCAGATTTCGAGCCCGCACCTTCTGCCAAGTATCGTTGTCGAAGACAAAAAGTTATGGGCCTCTCACCAACCATATTTAACCCATGTGAATGGGGAAACGTCTGCACTTACATATCTACGTAAGCTTTATTGGTCTTTGCAGGTGCTTTGGAAAACCTTGTTTGTTCTGTCGAGGAGCCGGATATGCTGGAGAAAAGGGCAGGCTGGATTCTAAAAGAGACAGATATGACCTGCAGGGAACACATTTTACAATGGTAGGGGAGGCGGAGGGAACGGTTTGCAGATTTAATAAAAAAAAAATAGTAACTTCTACCTTCTAGAGCGGAGGTGGGGGGACGGAAGACGAAAACAGCTGGAAAGCTGAAGCCTACGTCCTTTCATCCTACCTTTGATAATACCGTATCACATATCATAAAACGGGAGAGAAATGGATGTCAGGGGAATCTTATTTCAGAGAGAAGAAAGACGTTGTCAGTATTTAAGACGCAACCACGCGAATATATGGCATGGGTTCGTTCAGAAGGGTTCCCACTGGTGGGATATAGAGAGGAGGTAGCGGTAACCAAAAACGGAACCCCTCCATTATTCCGGACAGAGGGCCCTTGTAGGATGAAGAGCAACATGACCCTTATACATCAAGGACACGTCCATGTTATAGGTCCTTCCACTATGTGTAGTGTCACGTATTCTCCACTAGACTCAAACTCTCAGGCTTCGTTCACATCTGCGTCGGTAATCCGGTTGGGGGAGTCCACCCCGAATGAACTACTGAACGCATTGAGCAAGCGGCGTGCAGTGAAAGCACACGGATCGCATAGACTATAATGGGGTCCGTGTGCGCTCTGTATGGTCTCCGCATGGAACATGCGGAGAGAAATATAGTTCACGATCTACTTTCCTGTCCACATGACACGTGTGGAAAACACATGGACCCTATTATAGTCTATGGGGTCCGTGTGCTTTCACTGCCAATGCGTTCGATAGTCCGTTCGGGGGGGGTCCCCATGAACGGATTACCGACGCAGATGTGAACGAGACCTAAGACAATGATGGTCCAGCAAAAGGCATCCAAATGAGAAGAATACTGTAGTCTATTTAGTAGGGGTTGTTGTAGGGTTGTCCCTCATAGTCATTTTATCTACTCAAGAGTACTCCACCCAACACTGCTTTCATCGTTCCACAAGACAGCACACAGCTCTCCATATTTTTGGTACATATGCCCCCCCCCCAATACTAAATTATCGTATGGCATGTTCCGTTAGATGGCACATAATGGACTGTGTCAACATATATGGCATGTGGCGTCCCTACAGCTTTATAGTATGAAACTGTAGGGACTCTCTATGCTGCGAGGAAAGAGGGCCAAGCCAACCTACGCAGGGGCAACTCTCCATTTTGGAAGTACATCTGCTCCGGTGCCTATTTAGAGGGGCAAAAACTAAACTCTCCATTTATCAACCTTAGATGGGTGACCATTGGTGACCATATAGCATCCATAATCAAGACAGGATATCATCTCCCGTGTAGCTAGTTATGTTTGGTGTTATAGTTGGTGTTTGGTAGTGCCTATGGGGGAGTTATAGTATGACCCAATTCTGGTTGAAGTGACGTATAGGTTATTCTGGGCCGAGAAGCCACTATATGACTTTTCAGGAGTTCATTTTACAATTTGGCCATGTGTTGCTCCTGTTCCATCCAATCTGCTGCATTACAAAGTCCTGGAGAGCTCGGCTTACTAGTGCGATGGGAGCGTCGCCCACAATAGAGTCACCCCTCAGCTTGTGTAAGCGGCTATGGAGTACTATAATGTTTTGAAGACCAGTCTTTGTTCTTCATTCCACCAAGTCCAATAAGGTTTAGTTCCAGTATACAAGTGTTGGGTAGTTCCTATCTACACATCTACATAGCATCCCCAACTTCCACCACCTGGGAGGTCTTGGCTATTTGGTGATCCTATCTAGCCAAAAAGTGGTGGAAAGAGGATCCCGTAGGTGTGAGGCTCTCTCATTTGATTCTATGGCTCCATAACTTTCATAAAATATTGGGTTGAGTAGGATCTCAAAAGTGAGATGTTAACCCCTATGAATGTTTTTCCTTTGGAGACTTCCACCAGAAACCCCATGGTTTGGCCTGCCTTCAACTATGAAACATGGACGACCCAACCTAAGCATAAGGCCAAGTCCACACATAAAGGAACTGACGCAAATTCCATGGCCAAATTTAAATTTTAAAAAATTGCAATTTTTTTAATTCAAACTTGGCCATGGAATCTGTGTCAGTTCTTTGATGTGTGGACTTGGCCTTATCCTTAGGTTGGGTCGTCCATGTTTCACAGTTGAAATCCCAACCCATCCCAGAATATGGCGAACGTCATCAATACCAGGTACTGCCATAGATCTAGACGTAACGCCACTTCTTTGTGCTGAGAGTTGGATCCCTTCTGTTTGACCTGACCTGAAAAAAACTTGATAATTCCAAAAATCTTTAGACATAAAGGTAATAAAGGAGAAATTTCTGCATGAACATACAGTCTACCGTACATGGGGCTGCCGGGCCCCCTGATCGTGGGGATTAGGACCACACTTCATCACCCTAGACACCAGGCCTAGAGGGATGCAGGTGGAAATCTCCAACAGCTGTGAAGTTCTTGAGTGGCTTTGGTACACAAAGAGACTATTTTACCCTGAGAAGGCCGGCGGAGGAGGGGGAGTCGGGGATTTCGCATACTGAGGTCGGGGCCGGGTGTGCGGCACTTTTAACAAAAGAAATAAAAATAATATATATATTTTTTTTTAGAACTTTAAATGTAAAAAATTAGGAAATTGAAAAAAAAAATCATAAATTTTGCACAATTTTTTATTTATTTATTTTTTTACTTTTATTTCTCAAACGATTAAACTAGGGCTAAATCTGTAACAGGGTTCCCCCGAATATCTCCAGGCCCAGGGGTGACTGTGGCCCCTGAACCCTTATACTTATATATGTAGGTTGGTAATGCTATTTTTAGGCGAAAAATTAATAGGAATTTTTTTCTGTTTATGTACCCATGACAACACTTCCTGTCCCAAAGTTCTTTTGGCCTTTTGTATGAAGACACAGTGGTAGGTGAAGCAGTGACGCTCGTCTCGTACAAGGCCCAGCCGCCTCCGGAAACATCTTAAGAGTTTTTTACGTTTATTTTAATACATAACAGATGGGTTTTAATATAGATCTTGCACCTGCACATAGAGAATTCTTTATATAAGCCTTACTTGTGACCACTACAAGCTCCACCCCCCAAAAAAATATATATAAATATTGATATTTGTGCACTTTATATCTAAATGTATTTGAAATGTTCGTACTCAAATACTACTAGCTATTCGCTGTAAATATTCGATTCAGAACCAGCGTTGATTGGCCGAATGCTATACACTGTAGAGAGACCATCAATGTGATCATGTGACTTAGAAGAGCCATTACCACTGAGGGAGGTTGGGTCGAAAAAAGTACCGGAGTGTTCTTTCCAACTATCCCTGTGGGTAGTAATGCCGTTATGACTGGCACTGAAGTTGGAACTGACCCAGACACAGCAGCGCCGTGACTGCCCGTATCCAAATTTACACATGGAGTATAGTAAAAGCAAGTACAGTATATACCGTAAGTATTCAACAATAGTGGTGCTGTATACCTCCACTGTAAACCAAAGCAGTAAAACATACAGCATGAAAGCCTAAAAGTAGTGATAGATGAGTATACAGTATATAACATCAATCAGTATAATAAGTCATTGTATACTAGCTGAGGGCGTGCAATGTGTCACACTAGTATATATCAACCAGACAGTAGTACATAACAATGGAAGTTCAGTATCACAGCTGTATATAACCATTGAAGTACATTAGATCAATGGTATATAACAAAGGAGTATATTATATCGGTGGTATATAATGGATGGGATACAGTATATCAATGATAGATAACAGCTGGAGTACAGAATATCTTAGTTTTATATGATAGCACAATTGCAGTATAGGATATGATATGATTGCTCTATAAACTTTAACAGTGGTAGCACAGTATATATCACAGCAGTATAGAATAATCACATGCACAGCGGTATATAACAGCTGGAGTACAATATATATCAGTTGGAGTACAGAATATCACAGTGGTATATAACAGCTGGAGCAGAGGATATTCCAGTGTTATACAACAGCTACAGTATAGGAGATTACAATGGTGTATATAAGAACAGGAGAACTATATAGTCACAGCCAGAGCACCAGAAATTACAGCAGTATATAACAGCCGAACTACAGGATATCATGTTATAACACCTAAAATACATTGTGCTATGAAAAGAAGAGTACAGTATATTAAAGTGATATATAACAGATGGAATACATGATATCACAGTATATAACAGTTGGAGTGTACAATATAAGTTATAACAGCTGGAGTACAATATATAGCACTTTGGTATATAGCAGCTAGAGTGTAGGGTGTCACTGTGGTATATAACATATGGAGTAGAGGGTATCCTAGTGTTATACAACATCCACCGTACAGGATATCACAGTAGCATATAACAGCCAAAGTACCGGATATCACCGGAGTACATGAAGTGGAAGATATCACAACAGTTCGTAACAGCTGGAGTACAGGATATTTCAGCAGTATATAACAACTGGAATACACTATATAACAGCCGGAGTAAATTATATCACAACAGTATATAACAACTGGAATACACTATATAACAGTCAGAGTAAAGGATATCACAGCAGTATATAACAACTGGAATACACTATATAACAGCCGGAGTAAAGGATATCACAGCAGTATATAACAACTGGAATACACTATATAACAGCCGGAGTAAATTATATCACAGCAGTATATAACAACTGGAATACACTATATAACAGCCGGAGTAAAGGATATCACAGCAGTATATAACAACTGGAATACACTATATAACAGCTGGAGTAAATTATATCACAAAAGTATATAACAACTGGAATACACTATATAACAGCCGGAGTAAATTATATCACAGCAGTATATAACAACTGGAATACACTATATAACAGCTGGAGTAAATTATATCACAACAGTATATAACAACTGGAATACACTATATAACAGCCAGAATAAAGGATATCACAGCAGTATATAACAACTGGAATACACTATATAACAGCCGGAGTAAATTATATCACAGCAGTATATAACAACTGGAATACACTATATAACAGCCGGAGTAAATTATATCACAACAGTATATAATAACTGGAATACACTATATAACAGTATGTCACAACAGTATATAACAACTGGGATACACTATATAACAGCCGGAGTAAAGGATATCACAGCAGTATATAACAACTGGAATACACTATATAACAGCCGGAGTAAAGGATATCAGAGCAGTATATAAAAACTGGAATACACTATAAAACAGTCGGAGTAAAGGATATCACAGCAGTATATAACAACTGGAATACACTATATCACAGCTGGAGTAAAGGATATCACAACAGTATATAACAACTGGAATACACTATATAACAGCCAGAGTAAAGGATATCACAGCAGTATATAACAACTGGAATACACTATATAACAGCTGGAGTAAATTATATCACAACAGTATATAACAACTGGAATACACTATATAACAGCCAGAATAAAGGATATCACAGCAGTATATAACAACTGGAATACACTATATAACAGCCGGAGTAAATTATATCACAGCAGTATATAACAACTGGAATACACTATATAACAGCTGGAGTAAAGGATATCACAACAGTATATAATAAGTGGAATACACTATATAACAGTATGTCACAACAGTATATAACAACTGGGATACACTATATAACAGCCGGAGTAAAGGATATCACAGCAGTATATAACAACTGGAATACACTATATAACAGCCGGAGTAAAGGATATCACAACAGTATATAACAACTGGAATACACTATATAACAGCCGGAGTAAATTATATCACAACAGTATATAATAAGTGGAATACACTATATAACAGTATGTCACAACAGTATATAACAACTGGGATACACTATATAACAGCCGGAGTAAAGGATATCACAGCAGTATATAACAACTGGAATACACTATATAACAGCCGGAGTAAAGGATATCAGAGCAGTATATAAAAACTGGAATACACTATAAAACAGTCGGAGTAAAGGATATCACAGCAGTATATAACAACTGGAATACACTATATCACAGCTGGAGTAAAGGATATCACAACAGTATATAACAACTGGAATACACTATATAATAGCCAGAGTAAAGGATATCACAGCAGTATATAACAACTGGAATACATTATATAATAGTCGAAGTAAAGGATATCACAACAGTATATAACAAATGGAATACACTGTATAACAGTCGGAGTAAAGGATATCACAACAGTATATAACAACTGGAATACACTATATAACAGTCGGAGTAAAGGATATCACAGTAGTATATAACAACTGGAATACATTATATAATAGTCGAAGTAAAGGATATCACAACAGTATATAACAAATGGAATACACTGTATAACAGTCGGAGTAAAGGATATCACAACAGTATATAACAACTGGAATACACTATATAACAGTCGGAGTAAAGGATATAACAACAGTATATAACAAATGGAATACACTGTATAACAGTCGGAGTAAAGGATATCACAACAGTATATAACAACTGGAATACACTATATAACAGTCGGAGTAAAGGATATAACAACAGTATATAACAACTGGAATACACTATATAACAGTCGGAGTAAAGGATATAACAACAGTATATAACAAATGGAATACACTATATAACAGCCGGAGTAAAAAAGATAACAGCAATGTATAACAGCTGGAATACACTGTATAGCAGTTGGAGTAAAGGATATCACAGCAGTATATAACTACAGGAATACACTATAGAACAGTCGGAGTAAAGGATATCACAACAGTATATAAAAACTGGAATACACTATATAACAGCTGGAGTAAAGGATATCACAGCAATTGACTCATACTAAATATCACCCAGACTATAAGATATTGCAGCAGTATATAACAGTCGGAGTACAGGATATCACAGTGGCATATAACAACTGGAGTACAGAATATCACAGCAGTATATAACAGCTGTAGTACAATATATATAATATGGTACCATATGGTATGGTATATAACATCCGGAATACACTACAGTATATAGTAGCTGGAGTACAGAATATCACAAACAAGCATTTAACAGCCAGAGTACAGGATATCACAGTGGTATATAGCAGCTGCAGTACAGGAGTTCACAACACTATACAATTGTCGCCAAAGCACAAGAAATTACAATATATAAAAGCTGTAATACAATATAGTATAACAGCTGGACCAGAGGATATCATGCATAACACCTTAAAAACATTGTGGTATATACCACAGAGTATAACAGAGTTATAAAACAGCAAGAATGGAGGATATCACTGTGGTATATAACAACTGACATACAGGGTATTGCAGTGGTATATAATAGATAGAGTATATAATATCACAATGGTATATAACAGCTGAAATACACTACAGAACAGCTGGAGCATATGATATCACAATGGTATATAACAGCTGGATTACATGATATTATAGCGAGTATATAACACCTGGAGTGCAGGATATCACTGTGGTATATAACAGCCAGAATAAAGGATATCCTAGTGGTGTATAACAGCTGGAGTGCAGGATATCTCAGCAATATATAACAGCCAGAGTACAGGATATCACTGCAGTATCCAACAGCTGGAGTGGTATATAACAGCCACAGTACAGGATATTACAGTGGTATCCCCGCGTTCTATTACAGTCACAGGTGGAGTACACCATATGACAACTAGAGTACAGGAAACTGAAGCAGTATTTAACACCCAGAAGAGAGGATATCACAGTAGTATGTAACAACCAAAGTGTACTATATAACAGCAATATATTACAGCAATATATAACAACCGGAGTATTTCAAAGACAGAGTATAGGATATATTACAGTAGTATATAACAGCTGGAGTATAGAATATAACAGTCGTAGGGTAATAAATCACAGCAGTACATAAATGTTGTAGTGCAACATTTAACAGCCAGTGTCCATGATATCACAATGGTATGTAACAGCTGGAATGCTGTATATAACAGTCGGAGTACAGGAAATCACAGCAGTGCATACTAGCTGGAGTGCAACATATAACAGCCAGAGTACAACATATATTGGTATATAACAGCTGGACTACACTATATAACAGTTAGAGGAAAGAATATTACAGCAATATATAACAAATGAAGTACAGTATATAACAGAGTACAGTATATCACAGCTGAACAACACTATATAACATAATACAAGAGATCACTACAATATATAACAACTGGAGTAGTATATAACAGCCAGAGTACACAATATAATAATGCTGGAGTACACTATACAACAGTCAGAATACAATATATCACAACAGTATATAACAACTGGAGTAGTATATAACAGTCAGAATACAGTATGTAACAGCTGGCGTGCAACATATAACAGCCAGAGTACAGGATATCACAATGGTATTTAACAGCTGGACTACACTATGCAACATGTAGAATGCAGGGTATCAAAGCAGTATACTGTATAACAATCGGCGTACAGGTTATCACAGCAGTATATAACAGCTGGAATGCACTATATAACATCCAGAGTAAAGGATATCACAATATATAACAGTCGGGAGTACAGGGTATTACAGCAGTATATAACAGCTGGAGTACAACCGCTTGAGTACAGGATAGCACTGTTGTATATAAAGCTGGAATTTACTATATAACAGAGAATGCAGAATATCAAAGCTGAATATAACAGTCAGAGTGCAGGCATTCACTGTGGTATATAACAGCCAGAGTATAGAATATAACAGTGATATATAACAACTAGAATACACTATATACAGCTGGGCTCATAGCAGCATGCAGTATAACGGTCAAAGTAGAGGATATCACAATGTCAGACAACAGCCATTGTATACGGTATCAAGGCAGTGTGTAACAACCAGAGTACTGTATGATCATAGCCAGAGCACAAGAAGTATATAACAGCTGGAATACTGTATATAACAGTCAGACCACAGGATATCAGGCCATATCACTTAAAGGACATTGTGCTATAAACAGCTGAGTGCAGTATATCATAGCGGTATATAACAAGCAGAATACTGGATATTATAGTAGTACAGTATATTACAGGCGTAGTACAGGATATCACAGCTACTGTATATATAACAGCTAGAATACAGTATATAGAATAAGATCATGGGATATCAGGTCATAACACTTGAAACATATTTTGATATATACTGCTGAGTACAATAAATCACAGAGGTATATAACAAGCAGAATACCGGATATACAGTGGTATATAACAGTCAGAGTACAGGATCTCACAGTATTAAATATTAAATAACAACTTGAATACAGTATATGGTATATAGTCATGCTATGTCATATGACAGGGGTATATAACAGCTGGAGAACAGTATAGCATAGAGGTATATGCAGGATATTACAGTGGTATATAACAGCCGAAGTACAGAATATCATAATATATAACATCCAGAGTACAGGATTTCATAGTATATAACAGCTGGAGTACAGGATATCATATAACATCCAGAGTACAGGATATCATAGTGTATAACAGCCGGATTACAGGATATCATAGTATATAACAGCCGGAGTACAGGATATCATAGTATATAACAGCCGGAGTACAGGATATCATAGTACATACCTGCCGGAGTACAGGATATCATAGTATATAACATCCGGATTACAGGATATCATAGTATATAACAGCCGGAGTACAGGATATCATAGTATATACCTGCCGGAGTACAGGATACCATAGTATATAACATCCGGAGTACAGGATATCATAGTATATAACAGCCGGAGTACAGGATATCATAGTATATACCCGCCGGAGTACAGGATATCATAGTATATAACAGCCAGATTACAGGATATCATAGTATATAACAGCCGGAGTATAAAACCATTTATTGTGGCTGTTCTCATCCCCTACACCACTAGCAGATTATACACCTGCTGGAGCTGCTCAGTCCAGTGCGACCTCCACTCTTGTTGTGTGTTTTTAAATGTTTTTATGTGTTTGTGTTTTCCTGATACCAATATTTTTTACAATTAAAAACATTTTTGTAACAATAAATTTAGATTTAAAATCAAAAGAATTTTTTGTGTTATTTATACATTGATACTTAGTTGGTGCTTTGAGTTTTTGCGGGTATCTTTGTTTTTTATCTAGTATTGAGATTGCTTTGGGTTTGATATCATAGTATATAACAGCCGGAGTACAGGATATCATAGTATATAACAGCCAGAGAACAGTATATCATAGTATATAACAGCCGGAGTACAGGATATCATAGTATATAACAGCCGGAGTAAAGGATATCATAGTATATAACACCCAGAGTACAGGATATCATAGTATATAACAGCCGGAGTACAGAATACCATAGTATATAACAGCCGGAGAACAGGATATCATAGTATATATCAGCCAGAGAACAGGATATAATAGTATATAACATCCGGAGTACAGGATATCATAGTATATAACAGCCGGAGTACAGGATATCATAGTATATAACATCCGGAGTACAGGATATCATAGTGTATAACAGCCGGAGTACAGAATACCATAGTATATAACAGCCGGAGAACAGGATATCATAGTATATATCAGCCAGAGAACAGGATATAATAGTATATAACAGCCGGAGTACAGGATATCATAGTATATAACAGCCGGAGCACAGGATATCATAGTATATAACAGCTGGAGTACAGGATATCATAGTATATAACAGCCGGAGTACAGGATATCATGGTATATAACAGCTGGAGTACAGGATATCATAGTATATAACAGCCGGAGTACAGGATATCATGGTATATAACAGCCGGAGTACAGGATATTATAGTGTATAACAGCCGGAGTACAGGATATCATAGTATATAACAGCCGGAGTACAGGATATCATAGTATATAACAGCCAGAGTACAGGATATCATAGTATATAACAGCCGGAGTACAGGATATCATAGTATATAACATCCAGAGTACAGGATATCATAGTATATAACAGCCGGAGTACAGGATATCATAGTATATAACATCCGGAGTACAGGATATCATAGTATATAACAGCTGGAGTACAGGATATCATAGTATATAACAGCCGGAGTACAGGATATTATAGTGTATAACAGCCGGAGTACAGGATATCATAGTATATAACAGCCGGAGTACAGGATATCATAGTATATAACAGCCAGAGTACAGGATATCATAGTATATAACAGCTGGAGTACAGGATATCATAATATATAACAGCCGGAGTACAGGATATCATAGTGTATAACATCCAGAGTATAGTATATGACAGTATATAACATCCAGAGTACAGGATATCATAGTATATAACAGCCGGAGTACAGGATATCATAGTACTGTATATAACAGCCGGAGTACAGGATATCATAGTATATAACAGCCGGAGTACAGGATATCATAGTACTGTATATAACAGCCGGAGTACAGGATATCATAGTATATAACAGCCGGAGTACAGGATATCATAGTATATAACATCCGGAGTACAGGATATCATAGTATATAAGAGTTGGAGTACAGGATATCATAGTGTATAACAGCTGGAGTACAAGATATCATAGTATATAACAGCCGGAGTACAGGATATCATAGTATATAACAGCCGGAGTACAGGATATCATAGTGTATAACAGCCGGAGAACAGGATATCATAGTATATAACAGCCGGAGTACAGGATATCATAGTATATAACATCCGGAGTACAGGATATCATAGTATATAACAGCCGGAGTACAGGATATCATAGTATATAACAGCCGGATTACAGTATACAGTATACGGTATTACAGTCGAACTACAGCGTATCACAGGAGTAGATACCATTGGGAGTATAGGATAGTATATCTGTAATATAGTATATGACTTCTGCACATTAAGCAGTAGATATGTCACTGTGTCGGGTGTTGTTCCAGTTACGGTGTACATCCTATATGGTTGCCAGAACATTAGCACAGCCTTACAAACTCTTCCTCCATTGTATTCCTATGGTCACGGTTCGGGCCTAGTTGAAATTACGTAAACACCAGCCCTGCCACCTTCAGTCTGCCCCTGACAACCGCCCTAGTAATGGAGGGCCCAGACTTTCTAGTTGTATGGGGGGGACATACAATTCCTCTGTAGTTCATGTGAAGCTCCTCACGCCTCGTTTCTAGTACACAGGACCCGCTTGCGGCTTTCTACGTCCTGCATTCAGAGCTGCCTAGAGAATGTAAGATCCTCACAGCTGGATGACAACCATATTCAATGGAAAACAAATGGCCTGATCCAAGTCATTTCTAGGCATGGTGCCCAAGCGATAACCTCCACCCCCAGATATTGCAGAAGAAAACACAGGAGCCGTCACTTTAAGAGAAGCCTCAGCTGCCGGGTTATCTGCTGTTTGCGTCACCTTTGCCCTGCGATAAAGGACACTCCATAAATCTTTGCAAAAATGATGATGACTACAGGAGGGCAGATGTGGTTCCTGCCTGGAACTTGCACAGGATGTCAGATCTTTCAGCACCCGGCATGACACTGTTTGTCTGATACAAGTCACAGAAAAAAAATCAATTAGTTGTCAAGTTAGTGCAGCTGTCTCTTAGAGCGCTCGGCGGTGCGCCGCGCACGCAAGGCTGAAGGCAACAGTCAAGGCCAAGAGCACGAGGCCATGTCCAGTTACACGTGGGAAGGGGGGTCTAATACTTTCACAATGTCGGCTGGAGTGTCGCACAATGGCCCCAGCATTCATCTCAGTCCATTTATATTCTATTTAATCTGCTTCAGGGAAAGCTGGGTAGAAAATGAACCAATATGGTCGCCATTAGAATTGACAGTATACCATCCAACGATCCCAGAATCAGCGGGACAGGTCACGATTCAGGCGAAGTACCGGGTGGCGGTATGTATTTCTGCCACTAGCAAAGACCAGAATGGACTGCAGTGGAACGGGGCGAGGTGAGGATTATTTATTTTGTACTGTGCGTTTACAAGTAAAGGACATTACAGTTGGGGACCACAAGAAGGGGGTATTATAGTGTAGGGACTAAAGGTGCATTATAGATGGGTGTGTGGGTACCACAATAAGGGGGATTATACTATCTATGGGAGACAGGAGGGCACATTATACTGTGCGAGGACCACTGGGATGACATTATACTGTATAAGAGTCGTAAGGGGTCTTTGGGGGACATTATATTGGATGAAAGCCACTGAGGGGGACATAACACTGTGTGAGGGCTACAAGGGGGGCATTATACTGTATAAGGGTCATAAGACGGATATTATACTGTGTTAGGGCTCATTCACACGGGGCAAGAGGTGGCGGATTCTGATGCCAAATCCACCTCAGAATGCGCCCCCTCACAATGGAGGTCTATGTAGATCGCTAAATTTAATTTTCTGTCGGCGGTATGCTCTGGCTCACGGAAAAAGCTGTCCTTTCTTCAGGCGGATTCCGCGGCTGAGTCAGCCTCAACGTCCGCCTTGTGACAGCACCCTCCGGACTAGGCCCATTCATTGGAGCCTACTCCGGAGGGGGAAGCCACGACTGTCGGAAGGCGCGACAGTCGCGCCAGGTGCATTTTGGTCCAATTCTGAATCAGGACCAAAATACGCCATTCCGTGCCCCATGTGAACTAGCCCTAAGGGTCTTTATGGGGCATGAAAGCCACTGGAGGGACATAATACTTTGTGAGGGCTACAAGGGGGCATTATACTGTATAAGGGTCATAAGGCGGATATTATATTGTATAAGGTGGACATTATATTGGATGAAAGCCATTGGGGGACATAATACTGTGTGAGGGCTACAAGGGGGGCATTATACTGTATGGTGGCGCTAAGGAGAGGGACATTGTACTGTATGGTGGCGCTAAGGAGGGGGACATAATACTGTATGAGGGCTACAAGGGGGGCATTATACTGTATGGCGGCACTAAGGAGGGGGACATAATACTGTATGAGGGCCACAAGGGGGGTATTATACTGTATGGCGGCACTAAGGAGGGGGACATAATACTGTATGAGGGCCACAAGGGGGGTATTATACTGTATGGCGGCACTAAGGAGGGGGACATAATACTGTATGAGGGCTACAAGGGGGCATTATACTGTATGGGGGCACTAAGGAGGGGGACATAATACTGTATGAGGGCCACAAGGGGGGTATTATACTGTATGGTGGCGCTAAGGTCGGGGACATAATACTGTATGAGGGCCACAAGGGGGGTATTATACTGTATGGCGGCACTAAGGAGGGGGACATAATACTGTATGAGGGCTACAAGGGGGCATTATACTGTATGGCGGCACTAAGGAGGGGGACATAATACTGTATGAGGGCCACAAGGGGGGTATTATACTGTATGGTGGCGCTAAGGAGGGGGAAATAATACTGTATGAGGGACACAAGGGGGGTATTATACTGTATGGCGGCACTAAGGAGGGGACATAATACTGTATGAGGGTCACAAGGGAAACATTATATTATGTGGGGACACTAATGGGGGGAACACTATGCTGTGTGAAGACCACAAGGGGCCTTTATACTGTACGGGGGCACTAAGGAAGGAGGCTAAAATCTACTGGAATTTAGTTGGCAATGGTTTCATCTCAATGACTGGGCCGCTCTTCAACCACGACAAAATACTGCACCTAACGCACAGTAAAAAATCCACCTACTCTGGGTTCAAAACACACTCAGCAAGACACTTTGTGCTGCAGTTTTTTTATGCAGTGTGTGAATGTGATTTTATTTTACATCCCATACACTACACTGATACTGTGTATCGCAACAGGCTAGCCACCATCAATGCCACCACAACTAACCCCTCGCGGCTGCATAACATATCGTCCTGCCCTGACCTTTCCTAAAATGTCTGATCTATTAAGAACGCTGTCTTATGCTATTCCTCTGTTATTCCTCCTGGAAATTTAGGAACAAAAGATGTTACAGCCCAACTCGTCACGGGGGGGGGGGGGGGGGGGGGCCTTCACAGCCTGGCACTGTGTGTACCGATTGTGTAGGGACGCCCCCCCAATTGTCAATTTAGTTATACATTTCCAGGAAGAATAACAGAGGTACACAGCAATCCATAGATGTCCTAAAAGATGCTTCATAATTGTTCTATATGGCCGACCTAATACAGATATATCATAGGAGCTGACAAGTCCTCTTTAAATGTCCATGACACACTTTTATAAATTTCCACCCTCTAAAAGGGGGAGCTTAAAAATTTCCCGTAAATCCTTTGTTTATAAGCAGCGTCCAGAAAATATAAGTTTATTTATAACTTCCATTAAAGGCCTGAGTGACAATAGGATCTCGACAAAGCTGCGGAGATAAAATATGAGTCAGCCATTCTTCGACCAAAATAAGATCCCATTTGCAGACGCGTCCCCTCCTCAGGGATTAGGGCCGAGGGATGAAGAATAAAAGCAGGACGTAGCTCATTTCCCCGAGCACTCGCGTAGGCCTCGCACATCGCTTTGTAAACTTCCTTCCTTTCGCCGTGTGCACGCTTTCGTCATTTAGGTCTGGGGGCAGTGGGCCCGCAGATACTAACATCCTGTTTATGTCTGCCCCGGGACGGTGCAGATTGTCCTGACGGGAGATTGTTTGTAAACTGGGAGCTTCTTATGACATAGATCACACTTGACCTTACAAGACGACTGTGGAGAAAGTTTAAAGGGATCCTATCATTAGAATCCCTTTTTTTCTAACACGTAGGAATAGCCTTAAGAAAGGCTACTCCTACCTTTAGATGTCTTCTCCGCACCGCCGTTCGGTAGATATTCCATTTTCTGTCTTTATGCAAATGAGTTCTCTTGCAGCACTGGGGGCGGTCCCCTGCACTTAAACAGCACTGGGGTGTCCCCAATGCTGCTCCATTCTCTTCAGGAACTGGCCTCTACACATCGTCTTCCGGCCTGGCTTTCAATCTTCTACGCATGCGCAATCGGCTCTGCCTGTGGGCCTTGGGTAGAGCTGACTGCACCTGTGGCCGCTTACTACAAGAGCTCGCGGAAGCGGCCACAAAAAAATGGTGGTTCGCAGGTGCAGCGGCCAGAGACGATTGCGCATTTGTAGAAGATTGAAAGCCAGGCCCGAATGCCGGTTCCTGAAGAAGATGGAGGCAGCACTGGAGATTTCTCTCGGACTCCCCCAGTGCTGTTTGAACGCTGGGGCCCACCCCCTGTGCTGCGAGATAACTTATTTGCATAAAGACGGAAAACAGAATATCTACCGAACGACAGCACGGAGAAGACATCTAAAGGTAGGAGAAGAATAGCCTTTCTTAAGGATATTCCTACGTGTTAGTTAAAAAAGGGATTCTAATGATAGGATCCCTTTAAAGGGAATGTATCGCCAATGTATTCATTTATTAAAAACACATAGTGGAGTGAGGGGGAGGAGATAAGCTGTGACATCATCTATTGTGAGTAGAGATGTAATGACGTCTCAGTGGCGTCATTTATCACGGTGTTATCTTCTCTTGGAATATGGTCTGCGGTGTATATGAGGCTTCAAAGATAACTGCAACAGAATTGTCAAGCTATTAATAGGCTTAGTGGCCAGAGTGAAAATTGCAAGGTACTAATATAGCATAAAAACTTACAAAAAATAAATAAAATAATAGGTCTTTTTTTTTGGGGGGGGGGGTGATACATTCCCCTTAGGAAGGACTCATCCACAACCTGAAGTGAAATCAGCCCCCTCATTTGGGTTTACTGGAGGACCCAAACAACAGGGGTAACCAGCAGGACCTCCATAGACTTTAATGGGGTCCGTCCAGTGTTCGATGGATTTCCGCCCGTTATTAAACAGGTGTCTGAAGTGACAACAGGGCTCCCTGAGCTTCTACTTTGAGGGTCACATGGCCTGTTCGCCCCTCAGTCTCATTCAAGTGAATGGACTAAGCTGTAATACCAAGCATGGCCACTATACAAAGTGTGGCACTGTGTTTGGTAACCAGTGACTAGGCCGAATGCTACATCCTATCCAAACAGATCTCACCGATCTGACATTGATCACCTACCCTAAGGATAGGTAACACCGGAAGACCCCTTTAAACTTCATGGTACACCAGTGATTCCGTACAAGACAAATATACCGTACTTTACGTCCTAATACACTCATGGAGACTAAACAGGACCATTGTATTTCTCTGATACATTTTCTACATTTTATGGACTTTTTACTTCTTTACCAAATACATCAAAAACATAAGAATCGTTTAAAACACAATAAATCCAGGCATGGGGCGGCAGAACGGCGATACTTTAACCTTTCCGTAGAACTCGCTGGCAAGGTTGATAGAGGAAAGATACAATAAAAATCATCTATCTAGATTTTATTAAGCGGTTTGACACGGCGCCCCACGGTAGGCTCGTAAAACTATCACGCTGGTGCTGTCGCATGCACTCAACGTGGCGCTTTAATGAGCACAGAGAGAAGGCCGTAAATGTCCCAGCCCGGGCGATGCGTAGTCTGCGAGATTTATCAGAAGACGCTGACGAAATAACAGGAAGGGCAGATTTTAAGAGATGGTGGAGAAAATGTCAGATGTAGCCGAGCTGAATTTGTTGGGGCCTGATAACTCTCTGAAGATAACGCTGGAGGTTCGTATATAAAACCACAGATAATAGTACGATGAGGTGTGCCACATGACAAGTTCAGCTCTGCCACATGTACACTAATGGACAAATACATGTATATATCCTATACATGTCTGTGGGCCAATGTCTCTGTATTCATAGTGTATACAAAATATTTCCTATTCCCCAGTGCTAATCCATAAACTCAGCCACCAATGTGTCCATCCATTCAACCCACCACTTATCCATGCATCTACCCATTCATCCATTTACCCATCTATTCAATCCACTCTATCCCCAATCTACTTATCCATCTCACAATCCACCCACCCATCCATCCAACTAAACCAAATCCCTACTAACCAATCCTCCCATTCAACCGACCAAACCAAATCCCCACTAACCAATCCTCCCATTCAACCAACAAAACCAAATCCTCACTAACCAATCCACCCATACGGCCAAACAAACCAAATCCCTATTAACCAATCCTTGCATCCATCCAACCAACGAAATCCCAAAGAACCAACCAACCCATCCATCCATCCAACCAAACCAAATCCCCACTAACCAATCCACCCATCCATCTAATCAAACCAAATCCTCACTAACCAATCCACCCATCCATCTAATCAAACCAAATCCTCACTAACTAATCCACCCATCCATCCAATCAAACCAAATCCCCACTAACCAATCCTCCCATCCATCCAATCAAACCAAATCCCCACTAACCAATCCACCCATCCATTCCTCTTCTCAGCCACCTCTTTATACATCTATTTATCCATTTACCAACCATCCATTCTTTCATCCATCCCTTTCTCCACTCAAACACCCCTTATTTCATCCATTACTCCACTCACCTACACACTCGTTCAACTATTCATCCACTCATGCACCCTTTAAATTTCCCCCTCCCATCCATTTTACCACTTACCCACTTGTCCTTTCCTCCACTCACTCACTTATCCGTTCCTCCACTCACCCATACATTCATCCATTCTTCCACTCATTCACCTGTTCATCCAATACTCCATTCACCCATCCACTCACTCACCGATTCCACCAATTTCTCTACTCACCCACCCCTATCCACTGAATCATCTTTGCATTCATCCGTTCCTCCACTTACCACTCACCACTTATTCATTCATTCATTCATTCTTCCATTCATAGACATTCTATTCTTCCACCTTTCCTACTCATCCGTTCCTGATCTACTGACCCACCCCTTCAGTCATCCATGGATCCATTCCTACACTCAACCACCACTCCCCTCACCCCATACATCCACCTACCCACTCCATCTAACCATCATTCTTTTTTTTTTTTTTGAAATGTAGATTGTCAGCCCCATATAGGGATCACAATGTACATTCAGTTTCTATCAGTATGTCTTTTGTAGAATGGGAGGAAATCCACGCAAACATGGGAAGAACATACAAACTCCTTGCAGATGTTGTTTCTAGTGGGATCAAAACCCAGGACTCCAGCACTGCAAGGCTGCAGTGCTAACCACTGAGCCACCATGTTGCCCTTAACGTCCACCCATCATTCTATCCAGCCATCCATCCTAGCAGGATATCAAGATTTATGATCCCATCATCTCAAGTATCTTCTAATGGAGACCTCATTACATGTTCAGCTGTCTTCTTCTTCTTTACTTGAGATATCTCAAGAAAAATGGAAGATGACCATCACTGCCCGACAAAGCAACACAATATTATTATATTTTTCAAAGCTGATCATCTTAGTCCACTTTCTTGGAATATCTCGAAACGGGCAAGAAGATGGAGAAGAAGACATCAGTAGCTGGATCCCATCTTCTCCCCTTGACTTTCCTTGGACTCTTGTCCAACCATCATCTACACAAAGTCTCTAAACTCCTGTATAACGTAATGTAAAGTCATCCTACGGCTAAAATACCCCGCAGATCTCACCATAATACCCGTATTGTCCCCTGCCCCTAATCTCGGCATCAGGATGAGACGTGTACGGCAGAAACCTCTCTGTTTGTAGGCTGATTAGACTCGAATAGCTCAGTGAAAGACGGTCATTAATACTTGGACGGGATTTTATTAGTTATGGCAGCTGCTACAATGCACCTATTTTGTTTCTTCCAGTCATGCTTCATTTGGTAATTTTTTGTAATTAGTGAGATTAAAATGCCGTCTGTTGTCACAAAGGATGATTTTCTAGTAAAGAAAAACATTTGGGGAAGTATCTGAATACCCACACTATTATAACGTTACATGACGATCTGTCCGGATGTATTAGGCACACATATAGTACATTAAATGTGATCGCTTAATGCCTACCTGGTCTTTCCTTTGACATCTCAGATAAAGTTGCTGTGCGTGTACAGAAGGAGTAACATTATTTCTGGCCATCTATTATCTGTTATCTATCTGCTATCTGCTATAGTTTGCATTATTTAACAGTTTTCCCCTCTGCGGGCTCTATCTGTAGGTTGCAGTTCTCTCTGAGCTTGTAGATGGAGAAAAGCTACTATATACTGCACACAGTAAGAAGAGGGGAGTATGCTCTACAACTATCTGACATTAAAGTTGCTATGCATGTAGTTTGCAGTTCTCTCTGAGCTTGTAGATGGAGACTAGCTACCATATACTGCACACAGTAAGAAGAAGAGAGTATGTTCTCTAACTATCTGACATTTCAGATAAAGTTGCTGTGCATGTTCAGAAGGAGTAACATTATTTCTGGCCATTGTATCTGTCATAGTTTGCATTAACAGTTTTCCCCTCTGCGGGCTCAATCTGTAGTTTGCAGTTCTCTCTGAGCTGGTAGATGGAGACTAGCTCGCACTGTACTGCACACAGTAAGAAGAAGAGAACATATTCTATAACTGTCTCACTCACATAGAAACAGCTGCAGGATCATGCAGGACATAAACAGAGAAGTACTGATATGATTAAAATGTTGGTTGTGATAGAAAGTTCCTTGTTTAGCTGCAGCATCAGTCTAAGCCTCTGTTTATACCTATATCTCTTTCTGCTTGTGCTCACTCCTCCCACCCCCTCTATAAACACATGATGTGAGTCATGTGACTTGTGGTCTATTTCCAACAGAGATTTTCAGAGTGAAAATCTAGAAAAGACAGGTGGAACAGGAGAACTGATAGGACGAAAAAAAATAAGGGGGTACTCCCCACATCTGGAGAAAAAAAGGTTTCATCTCAAAGCCGACAAGGTTTCTTTGCTGTAAGTACTGTGAATCTGTGGAATAGCCTACCCTAGGAGATGGATCTATACTGTAAAGACTGTGAATCTGTAAAATAGCCTACCCCAGGAGGTGGGTATATACTGTAAAGACTGTGAATCAGTGCAATAGCCTTCCCAGGAGCTGGATCCTTACTGTAAGAAGTGTGAATCTGTGGAATAGCCTACCCTAGGAGCTGCATCTATACTGTAAAGACTGTGAATCTGTGGAATAGCCTACCCAGGAACTGGTTCTATACTGTAAGGATTGTGAATCTGTAGAATAGCCTAACCCAGGAGCTGGTCACAGCTGACGGCTTCACAAAAAAATTACATGTGTTTATAGCCAAAAATAGCATTGGTGCTCATGGAAAAGTATAGAATATCATGGCCTTTCCAGGTAGATATATTTTATGTGTATCTTGCATACTCCATTTCTGAGGTCTTTTCTTCAAATGGAAACACCAGCTTATTATGAGGACCAATGAAGAAACTGCATCAAAAAGTTTGCCTTGGTGTAAAAGGGTTATCTCACCATAACCCCCCTCCCCCCATCTTCTGGCATGATGGGACATTCTCTTGACTGAAACATAGTTGTATTTAGAAATTACTGATACTTATGATTCTGTGGCAAACCACCATGGTTATAGTGCACTGTGTAAAGTTGTTCTCACCGCGCATGCGCCGGCGTCACTAAGAGACATACGCATTGCAAAGAAGCTTTGGGTTTGGCTCTTGTGTGTCGCATCGCATAGAACATACTGAGGACCCCGGAGTGTGTGAGTCCTTACAACATTAGGTGGTGAGCACTGGTATGGGTAGGGTTCCATGTAAGGGAATACATAGTATACATTGCTACTGAATATGACGCTCTTTAAATAGGAGGTTATGAGGGGTATCTAGTTACCGATACATCATGGTACATCATGGGGGTATAAAAATGAACCAATTGATTCTTTGCAAAATCAATGGCCGCCTGATCACAGCCTGGAATACAATGCCGATACTTAATATCATCCCTCTGTAGATTGTGACACTTTTTTATTGGCCCTACATGCATGACCAGCGCTTCCCCGGCCCTCATATCATGGGATTGTAATAACACACGTTGTCCGGGATGACATATTCCTATCCGCATATGACCACTTTATTGGGCTTGTACAAGGATGATTTACTGCCCTGACTGTATGTTAGCTCATAAGACCCTATAGGCTTGGATATCACAGCTCAACAACAAGTGACCTGCGTGGCCTTGAGAGCCTCATATATAACATCAATGTACAATTTATACCGCAATCTCCCAGGCTCGCAGTTATAACCGCCATATATTGTCATATTGATTGCTCACCGGGCAGATTCCACACATTCACTTTTTTTTTTTTTTTGATCGAGGAAGGTAACAAAATATCAAGTTGTTGAAAACCTATTTTTCATTCACCGATTCAGTCCAACCTGTGTGCCTGGGGGTCAGTCATAGGCAACACACCGCACATAACAAACTGAGAATCTAAGACTTCAGAATCTCCTAACATATGCAGATCGCAGGATCGTGACCTCCAGTGATCATCTGTAAACAAGTACTCAATTTCCCTGCAGTGCCACCACAGGAGGAATGAAGTATTACATGTAGCTAGTTGAAATGAAATAGGTGGACGTGTAATATTTGGACTTCCATAGGATACCCTATCTATTAAATGAGAATTCCCTATTAGGATGTATGAAAATGGGTTTTCCAAATCCAACAACCCCTTTAAGAATTGAAAGGTAAATATATCTATTATATTCTAGTCGTTTGTACAATACAGAGGTTCAGCTATATGTATGGACTTCTGCATTCCTTCACTTGATGAATAAGTGGTCATTTTTTCATTGATGTAATCCCTGCCTCCTGTCTGTAATAGGTTCTACCTGTCAGAGGAGGCAGCAGAGAGCAGTGTGGAATGGCATCTCAGGGAATACACTGTATGCTCTGCACACAGCACACACTGATCACAGGTTATTATATGGACTCTACAGTTCTACAATTTTCACACTGACCACTGAACCTAATAATAATGGACCCTTGCTAATTCTGTTAAGGTATTCTGTGCAGCAGTCACCTCATTAACACCTCTATAAATAATACCATTGATCCTTCATTACATCACTACTAACAACAGATGATGTCACAGCTTATCTCCTCCCCCTCCCTGCATAGAGCAGGTCTTCCATAGACCTCGATGAGTCAGCTCAACACTATTGCTGCCTATGGACATGACACTGCTGTAAAGCAGATGACTAAATGCTGTTAACAGAGCAGTGGAGAAGCTCAGGCAAGATGGCCGCCACCATAATCATGGACAGAAAATAGAATTTAAAAATCTACAGTCAGAAAATAAAATCAGATCAGAATAAGTGATAGATTTCACGATCTGGTTTTAGTAAATTAGAGAATGGTTATACATCCCCTTTAAATAATTGATGACTAATCCATATGTTGCATATAGGTTCCCATGTTAATGAATAGTACATGTATACAGCGACAAAGTAGTCAACTGAGAACCCACGGAACTGTAGGGAACATATAAGCTCATTGTAGATGTTGCCCTTGGTCAGATTCGAACCCAGGGCCCCAGCATTGCAAGGTATCAATGATAACCAATGAGTCCCTTTAATGGTATTAGATATATAAAGCTATTCAAGGGCACTTCTAAATCCAACAGAGCCAAAAAGTCGGAGTAAATCTAAGCGGAAATATAGAAATGATATTTACAAACACAACCTCGCTATTTTCTTATAAAAGGGAACAGATAGACTCATCAAACGCGTGGCCATGTTCCAGTTGGTCTGTAAGCCTTACACACCCTCACAGTCCTGAGCAATTTCAGTCTTTTGGCAGCGCTGGGCTTCTGGCTGGTGATAGAAATATCCTACAAAGACCTCCTTCCCACTGAACGCTGAGCGGAGATGAATATGTATTTACACAATAGAAAATGCTCATTTCCAATTTATTACTGGGACAGCGCCGCGGCGTCAGATACGAGAGCCATTCACATCACGCAGAATAGGAAACCAATCATTATGGCGATTGAGACTAACGATAGTCATTAATAAAAGGAAAATATCTTATTAATGATCTGGGGTAATTAAAACTATCTATGTAGGTAAGCTAAGCATAAAAATAGTATGGCTGCCAGGGCACCTTCTTTGCAGATGGTCACCCAGATCTTGTAGCAGAAGTAGCAAATACATATATATCTACACACAGAGAGATAGAGGTATATATCAGCTCTCCTGTGTGGTGTAGTATATAGAGGACCTGTCCTGTGTGGTGTAGTATATAGAGGACCTGTCCTGTGTGGTGTAGTATATAGAAGACCTGTCCTGTGTGGTGTAGTATATAGAAGACCTGTCCTGTGTGGTGTAGTATATAGAGGACCTGTCCTGTGTGGTGTAGTATATAGAGGATCTGTCCTGTGTGGTGTAGTATATAGAGGACCTGTCCTGTGTGGTGTAGTATATAGAGGATCTCTCCTGTGTGGTGTAGTATATAGAGGACCTGTCCTGTGTGGTGTAGTATATAGAGGATCTGTCCTGTGTGGTGTAGTATATAGAGGATCTGTCCTGTGTGGTGTAGTATATAGAGGATCTGTCCTGTGTGGTGTAGTATATAGAGTATCTGTCCTGTGTGGTGTAGTATATAGAGGATCTGTCCTGTGTGGTGTAGTATATAGAGGATCTGTCCTGTGTGGTGTAGTATATAGAGGACCTGTCCTGTGTGGTGTAGTATATAGAGAATCTGTCCTGTGTGGTGTAGTATATAGAGGATCTGTCTTGTGTGGTGTAGTATATAGAGGATCTCTCCTGTGTGGTGTAGTATATAGAGGATCTCTCCTGTGTGGTGTAGTATATAGAGGATCTGTCCTGTGTGGTGTAGTATATAGAGGATCTGTCCTGTGTGGTGTAGTATATAGAGGACCTGTCCTGTGTGGTGTAGTATATAGAGAATCTGTCCTGTGTGGTGTAGTATATAGAGGATCTGTCTTGTGTGGTGTAGTATATAGAGGATCTGTCCTGTGTGGTGTAGTATATAGAGGATCTGTCCTGTGTGGTGTAGTATATAGAGGATCTGTCCTGTGTGGTGTAGTATATAGAGGATCTGTCCTGTGTGGTGTAGTATATAGAGGATCTGTCCTGTGTGGTGTAGTATATAGAGGACCTGTCATCACTTCCATGAGGATTACCAGAGTTAGGGTCCATTCACATGGAGTAATGTGCTGCGTGATCTGGCACGTATACATACCTCCCAACTTTTGAAGAACTGAAAGAGGGACAAAGTGTGCGGCGCGGAAAATTTAGCCCCGCCCACTTTTGTGTTGACTCCGCCCACTCGTTAATTTTTCATGTGCCCGCACACAGTATAATCCTCCTACAGTCACCCGTAAATTATATGTCCCCCCTCTATCTCTCCCCCAGTTTCATATACACCCTTCATCTGCCCCCAGTTTCATGTCCCCCCATCTCTGCCCCCAGATTCATGTCCCCACATCTCCGCCCCCAGTGTCATGCCGTCCTCTCCATCTCTGCCCCCAGTGTCATGCTGTCCCCTCTTTCATCTGCCCCCAGTGTCATGCCGTCCTCTCCATCTCTGCCCTCAGTGTCATGCCGTCCTCTCCATCTCTGCCCCCAGTGTCATGCCGTCCCCTTTCATCTGCCCTCAGTGTCATGCCGTCCTCTCCATCTCTGCCCTCAGTGTCATGCCGTCCTCTCCATCTCTGCCCCCAGTGTCATGCCGTCCTCTCCATCTCTGCCCTCAGTTTCATGCTGTCCTCTCCATCTCTACCCCCAGTGTCATGCCGACCTCTCCATCTCTGCCCCCAGTGTCATGCCGTCCTCTCCATCTCTGCCCCCAGTGTCATGCCGTCCTCTCCATCTCTGCCCTCAGTGTCATGCCGTCCTCTCCATCTCTGCCCCCAGTGTCATGCCGTCCTCTCCATCTCTGCCCTCAGTGTCATGCCGTCCTCTCCATCTCTGCCCCCAGTGTCATGCCGTCCTCTCTATCTCTGCCCTCAGAGTCATGCCGTCCTCTCCATCTCTGCCCTCAGTGTCATGCCGTCCTCTCCATCTCTGCCCCCAGTGTCATGCCGTCCTCTCTATCTCTGCCCTCAGAGTCATGCCGTCCTCTCCATCTCTACCCCCAGTGTCATGCTGACCTCTCCATCTCTGTCCCCAGTGTCATGCTGTCCCCTCCTTCATCTGCCCCCAGTTTCACGTTCCACCTCCAGCTCCTCGCTTCAGCCGCATATGTCAGCGAGACCGGCGACAGCGGGGAAGTGAGGAGCTGACACAGGTCAGCTCCTCGCTTCAGCCGCATATGTGTCAGGGAGAGAGGCGCGCAGCGGCGAAGCGAGGAGCTGACCTGTGTCAGCTCCTTGCTTCAGCCGCATATGTGTTCAACTCAGATCTACGTCCTCTGGACGCAGATCTGAGTTGAAATCGGGACATACCTCCCTCCAACCGGGACCGCGGGACATGTCACCCAAATCGTGACTGTCCCGCGGAAATCGGGACGGTTGGGAGGTATGCTATATGGCATGTGTGACTTTGCGTGCCAATAAAGCTCCCATTGATTTCAATGGGAGCCTGGATTGTATACGCCCCTAAAGACACAAGGCATTAGATAGAACATTTACTACAGTTCCCAGATCTGCAGTGTATCCACGCTCCTTGTACTGCTGATATTTCGGGGCTCGGGCACTTCCAGTACTTTACCATCTCTTGGCATCTTTGCACTTTGCCGCTATGGTTTATTAATACAGCGACATTGCAGATTCTACATTAGCAGTCGGTGACAGTTCGCCCGGTGACCTCCACTCACATCCATTATTACATGCTATTGCATCATTTGAGGAGGGGGCCGCGCATTTGATCTCGCTTCAAAAGTAGCAACAAACAGATGAGTTCCATAATTGTCTGTGCGGCTCTATCAGTCAGATACACAATTTACACTTCCTGTCAGCAGCTATTATACATTGTCAGAAGAACACTGCTTTTATTGGAAAAACATCAAAGATTTTCCTAGATCACACAATTCATGAGAAATCTGAAGCCGGCCATCTGAGTGACAGTCTCCATCTTGTGCGCTTACAAAACCAACGATGATGAGCGCCGGGGCCAGACGCCGCTGATACGGCTTCAACATGAACTCTAGTGACATAAAAGCAAATGCCTCCGCTAATGTATCCCTAAGTATTCAGGATATGGATATACAATAGACAAGGACTAGGGTAATCCTGCCTGCCATAGACAACCCCCTACTGTCACTCAGATGCCGCCATCCACAGCTTCACCAAGGATGCTACCCACAGATACCTCCAACACATCTAAAGATGCCCCAACAATGCCTGCCATAGACTGTCTCCAGAGTGCCAACCACAAGTCTCAGGCCAATGCTACTTACAGTCAGCAGACCAGGTGATACTTCCCTGAATTCTTAAACTTGGGCGACACATTTGCATATTGTAGTTGGGGGTAATTGTTATAGTTATGGCATTCTAGGGCAGATCCAGGGTCATTTCTGAATCTCTGGTGGAGCAACACAGTGGTGGAAGGCAGAGAGGTTCAGAGTAGTCATGTTTGGGTTCACAGAGGCTGTATGGGCTGTAGGCGTTCTCTTTAGTATGCCTTCCCAAGCCTGATGGTGGTTGGAGTGACCTTGATGGTTTGGAGTAGTATTCAGTCATGGATGATCTCACAGTGGCTATAATGGGTAGCAGCATACTCCAAGGTGCTCTCTTTAGTAAGTATCCCTGAGCCTGATGGGGGTCGGAGTGACCTTGATGGCTGGGAGGATTATTCGGTCATGGCTGGGCTGACAGTGGTTGTAGTAGGTTCTACTAGTGCAGAAAGGTTGGTGCAATGATTGATGAAGGGGCATGGAGTGTGGAGGGTGATGGTAACAGTACACTCCATGGCACTCCCTTTAATAAGCCTCTCAGAACCTGATGGTGGTTGGCGTGACCTTGATGGTTGGGAGTATTTTTCAGTCATGGTTTGGTCTTACAGTGGTTCTACTAGTCCATAAGGGCTGGTGACACGATTGATGAAGGGTCATGTAGTGTGGATTGTGGTGGCAGCAGTATACTCCAGGCACTCTCTTTAATAAGCCTCCCTGAACCAGATGGTTCTTGGTGGTTGGGAGTAGTATTCAGTCATGGTTTGGTCTGACAGTGGTTGTAGTGGGTTCTACAAGTCCACTCCAAGGCACTTCCTTTAAGAAGCCTCCCTGAGCCTGATGCTTGTTGGAATGACCTTGATGGTAATGCACGTAAAACCCAGAATGAACAATGAACAACAATCTTTCACAAGATGGGGGCAAAAGTTTGGTAAAAACTGGGTTAGAACTGATTCTGGGTGAAGGTTCTCTCTGTGGTCAGTCAGTCTCTCTCTAGTTCAGGCAGTCTCTTCAAAAAGAAAAACATAGTCCTGCAATTGCACAAGCTACAGGGTGCAGGTTCCTAAAAGGGTCTGGACCTGGCCTGAGTCTCATAGGTCCCAGTGCAAGCAGCCTTTTTCTCTCCGCATTTTTTGCCCTTTTTGGGCGGAAACCCGATGTAAACCCCACAGACTGTGTTACAGTAAAATACGGTAAAAACTTTTTGAAGCAGATTAGGTTTCCAAATGGAAACCCAAATGAACCTGGCCGACATGGTAGTGAAATTTGAGGTGGCCTTAGACCTCAAATTCGTCTCCACTTTCCGTCCCTCCAGCTTTCAGTCGCTGATAGTCAAAGGGGCTGATGAAGGGGCCTAGAAAGTGTGTTTGGCGCCATGAGTTTCTGGGGCTGAATTGGCACTGATTTTCAGGTGGAAGCCATTTCCAAATGCCTCGTACCTGAGAACATGCTGTAGGAATTTTCTGAGATTTGGGCTGTTGTAATACATTCGTTGTCCCAGTTGGGTTTGAGCCGATCTTGAGATTTGAGGATCAATTTTAAAATCCGATTTCTGATCACTTTCCAGCCAATCCCGTCATGAAATTTGCTCGATCGCCGATTGGGATCCAATCTTTCCCGATCCCGATCGCTCAACCCCAATTGTATATTATATATACAGTAGGGTTGAGCCTATCTTGATATTTCAAAATCCGATTTTCGATCATTTTCCAGCCGATCACGATCACGATCGCTCAACCCTAGTCCCAGATCAGATGTTTTCTAAGTAGTGTCCCCACATAATACCTCTACCCCCTCATTCTCCATTGATATAGAAAACCACTATGGAATGGGCCTACCATACATGGAGCCAGTTCTTACTAGATGCCCAGTTGCGGGCCTGACGTCTCGGTTCCATACACTCCGTATTCTTGGCATTGCTCGGAGTACAGCGGAGAGATTGAAGGCGATAATTGTAGGCTGCACAGATGATTTTTTCCACTTTGCACACGTCTTAATGATACCTTGATATGTGTCAGTCACTCGGGCGCCTCCACTTATAATGAAGGTAAACCAATGTCAGCTCCTATAATTAACTTCAATATTTAAAATCAACATTAATTTGTAATAAATATGTTCACCGCCGAGGTGATGCTGATTTCATTAACGCGCTAATGTCACTTACTAAGCAGCATGATGTTAATAATTTGTGACACTGACAATGGTAAGTGAGATCACAATGTATCCCGCAGCCGGAGAGGATAGCGCAGGGCTGTGAAAACCTGTCACCGGAAATATTACGTTATTGTCATATACAGCTACAGTGACAAAGTCATGGTAGACATCTAAGGAGGCGGGGGGCGAATCGAGAAAAAATCTCCTAATGAGAACATAGTCGGTGGGGATGGATGAAGACATGGGTCCACCGAGTCCAACCTATAACTGGAGATGGTTGAATTGACTCAAGCGGGTTCGAACCGAATACTCCAAATGGTGACGTCCGGTGTTTCCCTTTGAGAGCCGTATTATATGGACCATATTGCAGCCATAGTCCCATTCTGACCCAAACTGGCTGCATGATAGGAGGATGCTATAACATTGCCGATTCGGGTCACTAGACCGAGAGGTGTAGCCCCAATAAAAAATGTGTAAGGGGGCTATTACCTACCTTGGCTATTATCTACCTTGTAAAGTTTGGGCAACTACTACCACTAAACCAGTTTTTCCACCACCATCAGGGGGCACCCTGACCACCACCAAGCTCAGAGTCATGAATTCCAGATAAGATAAGTCCCGCAAGCCTGATGTTGTTGTCCAGCAATGTCAGGGAAAAAAACCCAAAAAACCCAACAGACAAACCATAGAGTCAATAGTGTCCCTCTAGATCCTTTGTTGTCCATCATTATATGGACAGTTTTCAACAACAATGACAGATGGGGCTGCCCCCTTAAAGCGGTTGTCTGGGGTGTATTTATTCACTTACCTGGTTCCCGGGAAGCTTTTGTTTGACCCGGGGGTTCTGGTGATGTCACGACCCCTGGGTCATGTGATTGGAATCAGCCCTGGGTTGCTCTGCCCTCTCTCCATCCCCGACCGAGATTGGTGGAGGAGTGGGCAAAGCGAGCAGGTCCATCAAAAGCATGCCCAGAACCAAGTAAGTGAATACATAGTCCCTGGACAACCCCTTTAAGGTGTAACTCCAGGCAAAATCTGAAAAGTTGGCTTTAGTCCATAACTGTGTACTGCTACATTTCCAAAAAAATTCCGCTTCTGATGTCTTCAAAATAGGTCTCATTCTGGTGACACATTCCCTTTAAACATCATCCATACTTGTATGATGCATGGCAGGAAGGAGTTAACGAGACTCTACCAGGTACCATGTATAATATTGATGTCTTATTATATGGCAGAGGGGCCCATGAGCCCCCTAAGGCACCAGGGTCTGAGCACTGTTGATGCCTCCGCACCCCTATGGCTAGTGATATCAGTCTGGTGTCTTTTGGCAATGTTTTTGGTTTTAGAATAGGAAGTTTTTGCATGTATTTTTAAAAAATTTTGAGAGAAATTCTTCCCGTCTGTCTTCTTGCCGCCGAACATTTTTGCAATATTCTCAATACAGCAATCGAGTGAACAACAGCCCCTTGTACATCGCCTGCTCTTTACACAGCCTTATTACATTTCCCTAATGATCTATGAAGCAAGTTTCCGAGTGCCCATATACCCATACCCAGAGAGAAGACAAAATAAATACCAACATAAAGACGCGACACCTCAACACATTCATCTCCACCACGACGGAGGACACAGCAGGCTAATGAACTAAATATTTACCCAACATTTACCACTAAATGAATTCGTATCCTCGGGATGGAAGCCTCCATCTCCATTACAAGATGATATCAAAGATACATGGACGAGAACGCGGTGACTAATATAACGCAACAGTCACACTTAAAGGGAACCCGTTGCCTTAAGTATACAGCAGACCAAAAATTGGCGCAGAAATTTTTGCAAGGGCCCAAATAGGGTTGCGGGAAATTATATTCACATGCAAGCGGTAGAGAACGTTTGCCACATTTAGGTAAATTTTTTTGAGCAGAAGCTAGGCCAAAATCCATATAAAATCCCGATTGTGTGTCCAATTTAATCACACTTAAGGCAACCATTTGACATATACAATGCGAATAGAGATGAGCGAACACTAAAATGTCCGAGGTTCGAAATCCGATTTGAACAGCCACACACTGTTCGACTGTTCGAACGGATTTCGAACCCTATTATAGTCTATGGGGGGAAATGCTCGTTTCAGGGGTAGGCAAAATTCGATAAAATTATTCTTACCAAGTCCACGAGTGACGGTTGGGCAGGATTCTCCCTGAAATCTTCTCCCGGCGCAGCGCCCCCGAGTCTTCTTCCGGCTGGAATTCACTCTGCCTAGGCATCGGGGCCTAGGCAAAGCCGACTGCGCATGCGTGGGCATGCCCGTACATGCGCAGTCGGCTCTGCCTAGGCCTGATGCCTAGGCAGAGTGAATTCCAGCCGGAAGACGCCGCGGGGACGCTGCACGGAGAAGACTTCTAAAGGTAAGAGAAGAACCAGCGTTGATTGGCAGAATGTATAGCATTCTGCCAATCAACGCTGGTTCTGCATCGAACCTTAAACTTCGAACAGCTAGTAGTGTTCGATCGAGTACGAGTATCTCAAATACCGTAGTATTCGATCGAACACTACTCGCTCATCTCTAGTTGCGAATACTCACGCCATATATATAATAGATTTTTTTAAAAAAAATTAAAAAATAACTATGGAGATATGTGGACATGTTTATGGCTAATGAAGTATTTTTAGTCATATATACCAAATACAGTGTGAACAGACCCTAACATGTTTAGAACTCACTATGCTACGAGAGGGGAGAGGGAGGAGGAGATGAGCCATGTCTATCACCTATGGTCAATGACGTGATCCTGTGTTACCTAACTTCACCTTTATACTATGGGCATTACTTTTTATCGGTGATGATAATGGGTTAAAAGATGTCAGCCAATTGTGAAGGAAAACTGCAAGATTTCAGAAACAAATTAAAAATAGTAAAAAAAAAAAAAAAAAAAAATATGTTTAATATAAGACTGGTTAAAATAACTAGAATACAAAAAGGAATTGGCGATCCAAAAAGTAATGCGAAAACATCACACATAAAACAAGCCCATATTAATAGAAAAGACTTTAAAAATACCAAAAATCTGATGAAATGGCTTAAAAAAAACAATATAAAAATCAACGCAGAATAATTTTACATTTACCATAAAGACGAGCAGAGATCAAGATGTTTATGGAAGCTCAATAGAAAAAAATTTCTATACAAGCCTTTGGAAAGAGGCTGACGAATGGGCCATTTTCCTCGTCTATCTTAATGGTCCCAAACGCGAAGAGTGAATGGAAGACGTCGACCCATTCAGTGATTGGGTGACGTCATCGGCAGCTGCAGAACCCTCCAGACTGAACACAGCCTTCCAATTCAAGCTCATTTCATCTATTGTTCTTTATAATGTCATCCACGGGAACGCTCACAAACTCCCCATACAAAGTTTAAATGTTATCTGATGAGAGTCATTAGATATTTACATCTCAAACGACCGACGCAGCATGCGGAACGCAAAGGAACTTAGAGGGTATTGTCACCGATTCTATGCCGGGATGTATGGACGCCGGAATATAGGACAATTACGTAGAATCTTTTACCAAAAAAATGTTGCGATTACGGTGAATGGCTTCTGACATCGAGGCACTGAACGTAACGGTTACATAGAAATATTAATCCCTGCCAATATCTGAACCATTGATGGGGTAGCCAAAGGACCAGCATAGTCGTAGAAGAGTGGTTGCAGAAGAGGAGTTGTAGAAGAGGAGTCGTAGAAGAGGAGTCATAGAAGAGGAGTCGTAGAAGAGGAGTCGTAGAAGAGGAATAGTAGAAGATGAATCGTAGAAGAGGATACAAAGAAGATGAGTCATATAAGAGTGGTCGTAGAAGAGAAGTCATAGAAGAGTAGTTGAAGAAGAGTGGTCGTAGAAGAGTGGTAGTAGAAGAGGAGTTGTAGAAGAGTAGTTGTAGAAGAGGAGTCGTAGAAGAGGAGTCATAGAAGAGGAGTCATAGAAGAGCAGTCGTAGAAGAGGAATCGTAGAAGAGAATTCATAAAAGAAGAGTCGTAAAAGAGTGGTCGTAGAAGAGGAGTTGTAGAAGAGTAGTTGTAGAAGAGGAGTCATAGAAGAGGAGTTGTAGAAGAGGAGTCATAGAAGAGGAGTTGTAGAAGAGTAGTAGTAGAAGAGGAGTCGTAGAAGAGGAGTCGTAGAAGAGTAGTAGTAGAAGAGTAGTAGTAGAAGAGGAGTCGTAGAAGAGTGATCGTAGAAGAGAATTCGTAGAAGAAGAGTCATAAAAGAGTGGTCATAGAAGAGGAGTTATAGAAGAGGAGTCGTAGAAGAGGAATCGTAGAAGAGGATTCATAGAAGATGAGTCATATAAGAGTGTTCGTAGAAGAGGAGTCATAGAAGAGTAGTTGTAGAAGAGGAGTCATAGAAGAGGAGTTGTAGAAGAGGAGTCATAGAAGAGGAGTTGTAGAAGAGTAGTAGTAGAAGAGGAGTCGTAGAAGAGGAGTCGTAGAAGAGTAGTAGTAGAAGAGTAGTAGTAGAAGAGGAGTCGTAGAAGAGTGATCGTAGAAGAGAATTCGTAGAAGAAGAGTCGAAAAAGAGTGGTCATAGAAGAGGAGTTATAGAAGAGGAGTCGTAGAAGAGGAGTTGTAGAAGAAGTCGTAGAAGAGTGATTGTAGAAGAGGATTCGTAGAATAAGAGTCATAAAAGACTGGTCATAGAAAAGGAGTCGTAGAAGAGTAGTCATAGAAGAGGAGTCATAGACGAGGCATTATGGAAGAGTCTGGACCATTAAAGAGGTTGTTAAAGACAGGAAAACATGGCGGATTCTTATTTGAAACAGCACCACTACTGACCACAGGTTGTGTCTCGTACTGCAGGAGCCAGGAGTTGCAATACCATACACAACCTGTGGTCAGGTGGGAAACAGTTTTTGGAAAAATGGCAGCAATGTTTTTCAGGTTCCGTACCACCCCGTTAAATTTTGGTTCAGTGTTGTTGGCATATCTATTTACTCATTTCGTACAGAAATAGAGTTAAGTTGGCATTGCATCACAGAACGGAGTGTGGGGGATCTATAAAGACTGGCGTTTCCTGCACCAGTCTTGATCCATTCCTGGCATGAGATGCACCAGAATTATTAACAGGCTCCAGATTTGGCACATCGACTGGCATAGACTTCAGGTATATCAACATCCCCCAAAAACAATATATGGTCCCTTTGATCTTAGGTGGGCGGTCTCTTCTCCAGCCCGGGACCACCCACCTGACAGTAGGGAACCTAATTAGCATATTGAGTAATAATGAAATAATGCCAATTGCTTGGGAATGGTGGGGGCTAGAGAAAAAGTTCTAACTGTGCCAGAATCAGTAAATCAGTGCCTATAGGTGGTGAAAGATAGCCCTTCACCGATGTTAGTGAATAAAGTCGCAAGGAAACCCCCAAGGGTGCTGGGGTTGCAAATAAAATTGAACAGTGCAACGAGAAGTTGGGACAACCTTGGGGTTGCCAGAGGTTACGCTCCTTATACCTGTTCCAGCACCAGTGTACAACATAAGGGGTGTTTAATTTATATTTACTTCAATTTTAAATTTTTTTAATTTCTAATTCATATTTTTTGACTTAGTTTCTATTCACATTTGTCAGAATTTCTTGGATTATTTTGTTTTTTTCTGTATTTTATTCACATTTGCATTTTCATGCGCAAAACTATTAATGGAGACGTAAAGCTGGTAAAGAAAATTGGTGTTTAGTACAAGCGTCTCCAGGCAGACGTATCGAAAACACCTCACAATGACCTAAAAATTATAGAGTTTCACTTACAAATAAGGATGCACTTTTATTCTGCTATTTTCTCAAAAAAAAAAAAAAAAAAGTTGAGTGCAGGTTTTTTCGTCCTAACATTTAAAACACTAAAAAAAGCTTGTTAGAACCGTCTCTGTAATTTGAACAAATGCACATTATAATTTTCATTTCTTAATTTTTAGCTGTCTTTCCATTTGTCTCATGAAAAGAATCTACATTCATATGATTACATAGCTGTACGCTGAAAAAAGAGACCTCCGAAATTGCTGGAGAAATCCGCCACATTCTGTCAGTGATAATTTCGCTATAATAGCTTAGTTAGGAAGAGATTTGTAGTTTCATGAAAGAACTTATATTACATAACAAACTTATCATTATTATGTCTTCTCCGGGTCCTTTTGATCTCAAAGCTATTCCGATCCATACACTTTGTCCACAGAGGGCAGTATTATGGTGATTATATTCTTGTACATAGGAGCAGTATTATAGTAGTTATATTCTTGTACATAGGAGTAGTATTATAGTAGTTATATTCCTGTACATAGGAGTAGTATTATAGTAGTTATATTCTTGTACATAGAAGTAGTATTATAGTAGTTATATTCTTGTACATAGGAGCAGTATTATAGCAGTTATATTCTTGTACATAGGGGCAGTATTGTAGTAGTTATATTCTTGTACATAGGAGTAGTATTATAGTAGTTATATTCTTGTACATAGGAGCAGTATTATAGTAGTTATATTCTTGTACATAGGAGCAGTATTATAGTAGTTAAATTCTTGTACATAGGAGCAGTATTATAGCAGTTGTATTCTTGTACATAGGGGGCAGTATTATAATAGTTATATTCTTGTACATGGGAGTAGTATTATAGTAATTATATTCTTGTACATAAGGGGCAGTATTATAGTAGTTATATTCTTGTACATGGGAGGTAGTATTATAGTAGTTATATTCTTGTACATGGGAGGTAGTATTATAGTAGTTATATTCTTGTACATAGGAGTAGTATTATAGTAGTTATATTCTTGTACATAGGAGGTAGTATTATAGTAGTTATATTCTTGTATATAGGAGCAGTATTATAGTAGTTATATTCTTGTACATAAGAGCAGTATTATAGTAGTTATATTCTTGTACATAGGGGGCAGTATTATAGTAGTTATATTCTTGTACATAGGAGTAGTATTATAGTAGTTATATTCTTGTACATAGGAGTAGTATTATAGTAGTTATATTCTTGTACATAGGGGGCAGTATTATAGTAGTTATATTCTTGTACATAGGAGGCAGTATTATAGTAGTTATATTCTTATACATAGGAGCAGTATTATACTAGTTATATTCTTGTACATAGGAGTAGTATTATAGTAGTTATATTCTTGTACATAGGAGGTAGTATTATAGTAGTTATATTCTTGTACATAGGAGCAGTATTATAGTAGTTATATTCTTGTACATAGGAGCAGTATTATAGTAGTTATATTCTTGTACATAGGAGCAGTATTATAGTAGTTATATTCTTGTACATAGGAGCAGTATTATAGTAGTTATATTCTTGTACATAGGGGTAGTATTATAGTAGATATATTCTTGTACATAGGAGTAGTATTATAGTAGTTATATTCTTGTACATAGGAGCAGTATTATAGTAGTTATATTCTTGTACATAGGAGCAGTATTATAGTAGTTATATTCTTGTACATAGGAGCAGTATTATAGTAGTTATATTCTTGTACATAGGAGCAGTATTATAGTAGTTATATTCTTGTACATAGGAGCAGTATTATAGTAGTTATATTCTTGTACATAGGAGCAGTATTATAGTAGTTATATTCTTGTACATAGGAGCAGTATTATAGTAGTTATATTCTTGTACATAGGAGGGAGTATTATAGTAGTTATATTCTTGTAGTACATAGGGGCAGTATATAGTAGGTATATTCTTTTTATCTACAGGCAATAGAGAGGTATAATTCCATATTTTAGATGAATATGAAATTATAAAACATATGACAACAGATTAGAGCTCAAGGAGGTTGGTCTATTGCAGTGGGGGCAGGGGGGAGCTCCTGCTGCAGCGAGTTGCCTTACTAGTGAGTTAACCAGAGACTAACTAGGAGGAAAATGGCTGATCTCCTGATTTTCTTCTAGTTACTTATATGGACAAAACTAAAGAAAATACTGAAGGAGTAGACTCTGTTATCAATAGAAACAGATGCAATGATGTGGGTTTCACTTCTCCAAGTTTTGGCAATTAACTGTTGTTACCGTGGGATCTCATGAACAGTTCTGCATATAGGATTACATGGCGGCCATTTTGAATATACGGATGCTACAGATCATCAAAGTGAGAGCTCTGACTGTGTATTTTAGCACATACATGGATGTCTTCACTCCACCTCCACTAACAATACATATGGGTAAGGGTTGTCCTTATGGGACCAGGGCTGGGGCTTTGATAGGCCAAACCATCGACTCTGACTCCTGTATTTTTCCACAGACCAACCACTGACATGGTAGAATCAGTAAAGCTTAGGGTTGAGTGATCGGGATTCCCATCGGCGATCGAGCAAATTTAACGATCGCTGGAAAATGATCGGAAATCTGATTTTGAAATCTCAAGATCGGCTCAACCTTAAAAGTGACTTTTCCCATAGAGAAGCATTGACTATTGAGCGATCAGGATCGGGAAAGATCGGATCTCGATCGGCGATCGAGCAAATTTCACGATCGGGATCGGCTGGAAAATTATTGGAAATCGGATTTTGAAATCTCAAGATCGGCTCAACCCTAAAAGTGACTTTTCCCATAGAGAAGCATTGACTATTGAGGGATCAGGATCGGGAAAGATCGGATCCTGATCGGCGATCGAGCAAATTTCACGATCGGGATCGGCTGGAAAATGATCGGAAATCAGATTTTAAAATCGATCCTGAAATCTGAAGATCGGCTCAATCCTAGTAAAGATCCTTAATCCAGGAAAAAACTAGAAACTGATTCCTATGAAAATAATGATGTAAAAAACCTCTATAATATTAATAATTGTATTAAATAATTTCAAATAATTCAACAAGTCACTTTTTTCCCCAAAATCTGGTCCGATTTCCGACTCCACAACCTGGCATGGACCAACCCCTGTAACTGCTGGAATATTTTTGTCTCCATTTCTCCTTTCTGTGGTCCTTCCCAATTTTTTGGATGAGGCTCGAACATGAACTTGTCAATCCTTAATCACGTTACCCCCTCCTTCCCCATCTCTTTAATGATCTGCGCCCGCACTAGAGTCTACGCTTCGTAGATGAACCGTCTCGCTCTCGCGCGCACAGCGTTGCGTTCACTTTGCAAGGAACAATTTAACTTAAACAAATAGCCGCCTTAATGAGGAAAAAATAGAGGAAATCCAATGTGCTTTCTGTCAATTTTTAGTGAGTTACATGAAAACGTCTGTTATTAACGGCATTAAGGAGCAATTACGGCTTAATGGCTGTCTAAATCCATTATCAGTGTACATTTAACCTTTAAATATTCAAAGATAATATTTAATTTGAGCAAATTAATGGACTGCCGGCGAGAGCGAGTCTCTCTAGGAGGGATCTGGTTTTTCAAGAGCTGCATTTTCCTACTAAATTGTCCCCTTGTAGGGAGAGATTGTGTTTGTATTCACTATAGATGTACAGTAGGCATTCATGCTGATAAAACATCTGTTGTGGGGGGGGGGGATTCATGTGCAGGGGAGCATGGGAAATTCTTAGTCACCGGGATTATTATAGTCACACATCATAAATAAAAGCGTCCAGGAGAGTCCTGCCAAAATCACTGGACGGACATTCACAGGCTTTAATGTATTTAACAGGTGGGAACGGAACGGGAGAGATAGCCGACAACCTGACAACCCCGTGTGAGGCTAAGACCCCACGTAGCAAACATACACTGCAGAAAAAAAATTCACTCACTTTCTGCTTCTTTTATACGTAAAGGGAAAACGCGTCGCATAGGTAGAATTCACATGCTGCGATATTCAAACATGCGGGAGTTTTTCAAGACATAGCTTTTCCATTCCGGATCTTTTTCTGTGGATGGGATGAAGTGTCCACTATGTAGGTACTGTTAAATGGAACGTTTTTTGCTGCATTTTCGCAATGTGGGGCTTCAGGCAAAGACTTGTTGATGCATACCTCCCAACTTTTAAAGGACAGAAAGAGGGACAAAATGTGGGGGGGCCGTGGTGGCAAATTTAGCCCTACCCACTTCTAAATCGACTTCGTCCATTCCCATCCATTTATCGTTCGGTACATCCTGCACCCCACTTCTCTCCCCACACAGTCCACCCTGCACCCCACATCTCTCCCCCCCCACACAGTCAACCTTGCATTCCACATCCCTCCATATTACATCCTGCAATCCACAGTCAACCCTGAACCCCACATCTCCCCCTCACACAATCCACCCTACACCCCACATCTCTTCCCCACAGTACCTTACACCCCACATCTCTACCCCCACCACAGCCCACCCTGTACCCCACATCTCTCCCACACAGTACCTTACACCCCACATCTTTCCTCCCCACACAGTCTACCTTGCACCCCACATCTCTTCCCCACAGTACCTTACACCCCACATCTCTACCCCCACCACAGCCCACCCTGTACCCCACATCTCTCCCCCACAGTACCTCACACCCCACATCTTTCCTCCCCACACAGTCCACCCTGCACCTGACATCCCCCATCGCCAGTACCTTACGCTCCACATCTCTCCATCTTCCTGCACTGCATGTGATACAAAGATACGCCTACCTAGTCACGTGACCGTCTGATGTCAGATAGATCCTTCTAAGTACTATATCAGTCAGCCTTTCTCTAGGATGAGAGCCGGACATAGCGGTGCATGCAGTAAGCCGTCCAAGACTGCGGGACAGCAGTCTGAAATCAGGACTGTCCCGCACAATTCGGGACGGTTGGGAGCTGTGTGTTCATGTACTTTTAGGCTGAGGCCCCATGCTGCAGAAAGGCAGTGGTTTTTGTTGCAGATTTTTCTGTGTTTTTTTTTTTTGAGCCAAAATCAGGTGTGGCTTGAAAAGGAATGGGAAATATATAGGAAGCTTTTAGACGTTTCTGCAATGTGGGGCCTTATCTTTAAGTATCTTTTCTTAGAACTTGGCCAAAATTTTCTATTGGGGTTAGAACCAGGAACTGGCGTAAATCCAGATATGTGCCCCGATGACCCCCTGACAATACACCTCTATAGACTGGTACTGTAAAAGGTTGTGTTCCTCGCTAGCCAGGTATTACCCTGAGTAGAGATGAGCGGATTTTCCAAAATTTGTTTCGGGTTCTCCTATCTGTAACACTGAGTTGTGAGGCCACTCCCTCTAACAGTACAGCAATATAGATACCAAAATCCAACACACCAGCCATCTAAAAGCAGGACAGTCAAAAGATACGTCTGATTCATCATCCAGTATCATCAATTTGGTATATCTTACACTGCCTAAATTGACACTGTCTGACAATTAGCCTTAGGCCCCACGTTGCGGAAATGCAGCTTTTTTTTGTGCAGATTTTGTTGTGTTTTTATGAGTCAAAGCCTGGAGTGGATAGAGCAGAAGGGAGAAGTATAAGAACTTCCTATATATTTCACATTCCTTCTGTTGCCATTCTTGTCTTTGGCTCAAAAAACCGCAGCAAAATCTTCAACAAAAAAGCTGTGTTTCCGCAAAGTGGGGCCTCTGCTTCAGTAAATCGGGGCCTAAGTGTTTTACCTTACTGGACCGGTGCTATCCAAAAACACCACAACACAATGGATGGGTGGATAAAACTTGCCCAAAAGTTGTCAAGAATTAGGAACTTAAAATATTTTCTACATAGCCTTAAAGGGAGTGTGTCACCAGACCCAGCATATCACCCCAGCCCTGCAGATAGATAGGTTAGTGTCACCAGACCCAGCATATCACCCCAGCCCTGCAGATAGATAGGTTAGTGTCACCAGTACCAGCATATCACCCCAGCCCTGCAGATAGATAGGTTAGTGTCACCAGAACCAGCATATCACCCCAGCCCTGCAGATAGATAGGTTAGTGTCACCAGAACCAGCATATCACCCCAGTCCTGCAGATAGATAGGTTAGTGTCACCAGACTCAGCATATCACCCCAGCCCTGCAGATAGATAGGTTAGTGTCACCAGAACCAGCATATCACCCCAGCCCTGCAGATAAATAGGTTAGTGTCACCAGAACCAGCATATCACCCCAGTCCTGCAGATAGATAGGTTAGTGTCACCAGACCCAGCATATCACCCCAGCCCTGCAGATAGATAGGTTAGTGTCACCAGAACCAGCATATCACCCCAGCCATGCAGATAGATAGGTTAGTGTCACCAGATCCAGCATATCACCCCAGTCCTGCAGATAGATAGGTTACTGTCACCAGAACCAGCATATCACCCCAGCCCTGCAGATAGATAGGTTAGTGTCACCCGTACCGGCATAAAATCCCAGACCTGTAGATAGATAGGTTAGTGTCACCTGATACCAGTATATCACCCCAGTCCCACAGATAGATAGGTTATTGTCACCAGAACCAGCATATCACCCCAGCCCTGCAGATAGATAGGTTAGTGTCACCATACCCAGCGTATCACCCCAGCCCTGCAGATAGATAGGTTAGTGTCACCAGTACCAGCATATCACCCCAGCCCTGCAGATAGATAGGTTAGTGACACCAGAACCAGCATATCACCCCAGCCTGCAGATAGATAGGTTAGTGTCACCAGACCCAGCATATCACCCCAGCCCTGCAGATAGATAGGTTAGTGTCACCAGAACCAGCATATCACCCCAGCCTGCAGATAGATAGGTTAGAGTCACCAGACCCAGTATATCACCCCAGCCTGCAGATAGATAGGTTAGTGTCACCAGACCCAGCATATCACCCCAGCCCTGCAGATAGATAGGTTACTGTCACCAGAACCAGCATATTACCCCAGCCCTGCAGATAGATAGGTTAGTGTCACCAGAACCAGCATATCACCCCAGCCCTGCAGATAGATAGGTTAGTGTCACCAGACCCAGCATTTCACCCCAGCCCTGCAGATAGATAGGTTAGTGTCACCAGAACCAGCATATCACCCCAGCCCTGCAGATAGATAGGTTAGTGTCACCAGACCCAGCATATCACCCCAGCCCTGCAGATAGATAGGTTAGTGTCACCAGAACCAGCATATCACCCCAGCCCTGCAGATAGATAGGTTAGTGTCACCAGAACCAGCATATCACCCCAGCCCTGCAGATAGATAGGTTAGTGTCAAAAAGTATCTTCTGTGAATTGCTTCTCCGTTGTCAAGATCTTGTTGTTTTTGCCAATATGCAAAGGAGATCTTTTGATCATTGAAGGTGTCACCATTGCTTCAAAAAGGTAAATGACAATTCCCTCATTGCTGCAAAGAGTTCATGTGCATATTGACAAAAGTCAGCAAAATCTGGGGATTTCAATTCATAAGGATCAGGTGACCCTTAACCTATCTTCAGGGCTCAGTTAATATGTTGGGCTCTGGTGATACACTCTCTTTAAGATGTTAGAAGATAACCATCAAGATTTTTTTTTTAACAGGCTTAAGATGGGTTAAAAACCAAGAAGCATTACTCTTTCATGGATCCTCTCCGGTCCCTTCTAATGTTTGCTTTGGTCTCTACTTCCTGGTTCCATCTAGACACACAGGAAGTGCCTGCTTAGCCAATTATTGGCCGGAGTTAGGACCTACCTCAAGTAGTGATTGGCTAAGCCTGCTTCTCTTGGCACTTCCTGTTTGTTGAAACGGGAACAGGAAGTAGTGATAAGCCAAGACCAGGTAAATGCTAGTATTGGAGTGGCCAGAGATAGGTGACTTAGTTGATGTTTCTTTTAATATTTTTAACCCATTCAGCGCCTGTTTTTGTAAAATAAAAATATTCCTCCAGACAAGCCCTTTAATTTATGTATTACATGTATGAACATGATGCTAAAGCCAGGTTTGTATAAGCGTGTTACGGCTCCTTTATAGAAAGGATTCAACCTTTTTGGGAGATCCCTCAATTTTTTGGAATTTCTGCAATGTCAATGATACGGTCGCTGATTTGTGACAATACGTGGCAGCGCACTTCATTGGTATGACAAATGCGACACATTTGGTGACATCACCACACTTTATCGTGTCATCTGCTGAGGGTGATAAAACATAATGCAAAAACATGAAAAATGTATAATAATGGAATGGTTTTCTTGTGATTGTATTGCTGTTGTCTTATATTACATGCTGATTATAGCCCCGAGTGCCAGTTCTCCTGTTGTCAGTCACTTGCTCTATTGCGGCTGTATGTATGGATACAAGAGGAGACGCCATTAAAAAAAAACCCAGAAGGTGTTTGTTAGCATTCCAATTTCTGCAGCTGACATAACATATAACTTAAGGGAGGATAAACATTCTTTGTTGCAGCAAACAAAATGCAACACATCACAGCCAGAAAGCCTTAAGAAAACATCTAAATCACTGACAAGGTTTAAAAAAATATAGGCAGACATAAAAAGTACAAGATTTATTCTAATACCGAGATGAATCTGACATCAGACGCTCTGGAGTCTCATAAAATTATATATACACACACATGTATAGTAGATAGAATAGATAGATAGAGAGATAGATAGATAGATAGATAGATAGATAGATAGATAGATAGATAGATAGGAAAGAGAAAGAAAGAAAGAAAGAAAGAGAGAGAGAGAGAGAGAGAGAGAAAGAAAGAAAGAAAGAAAGAAAGAAAGAAAGAAAGAAAGAAAGAAAGAAAGAAAGAAAGAAAGAAAGAAAGAAAGAAAGAAAGAAAGAAAGAAAAAGGAAGGATGGATGGATGGAGAGGAGGAAGGAAGGAAGGAAGGATGGACAAAAAAAGAGAGAGAAAGGAAGATGGAAGGGAGAAAGAAGGAAGGAAGGAAGGAAGAAAGAAAGAAAGAAAGAAAGAAAGAAAGAAAGAAAGAAAGAAAGAAAGAAAGAAAGAAAGAAAGAAAGAGAAGGAAAGGATGATGGGAGGGAGAGAGAAAGAAAGAAAGAGAGAGAGAGAGAGAAAGGAAGATGGAAGGGAGAAAGAAGGAAGGAAGGAAGAAAGAAAGAAAGAAAGAAAGAAAGAAAGAAAGAAAGAAAGAAAGAAAGAAAGAAAGAAAGAAAGAGAAAGAGAGGATGATGGAAGGTAGAAAGAAGGAAGGAATAAAGAAAGAAAGAAAGAAAGAAAGAAAGAAAGAAAGAAAGAAAGAAAGAAAGAAAGAAAGAAAGAAAGAAGGAAAGAAGAAAGAAAGAAGGAAGGAAGAAAGAAAGAAAGAAAGAAAGAAAGAAAGAAAGAAAGAAAGAAAGAAAGAAAGAAAGAAAGAAAGAAAAAGAAAGAAAGAAAGAAGAATGAAGGAAGGAGAAGAAAGAGCGAGAGAGGAAGGAAGGAATGAAGGAAGGAAAGAAAGAAAGAAAGAAAGAAAGAAAGAAAGAAAGAAAGAAAGAAAGAAAGAAAGAAAAGAAAGGAAGGAAGGAAGGTAGAAAGAAAGAATAGATATGAGACAGATTAGTTGATGTGACAGATAATAGAAAGTGGATAAAAAGATATCTAGATAGATAGATAGATAGATAGATAGATAGATAGATAGACAAATAGATAGATAGATAGATAGATAGATAGATAGATAGATAGGAGATAGATAGACAACTAGATAGATAGATAGATAGATAGATGATTGATAGATAGATAGATAGATAGATAGATAGATAGATAGATAGATAGATAAATAGATAGATAGGCATGAGATAGATAGATAGATAGATAGATAGATAGGAGATAGATAGATAGATAGATAGATAGATAGATAGATAGGAGATAGATAGATAGATAGATAGATAGATAGGAGATAGATAGATAGATAGATAGATAGATAGATAGATTGATAGAATAAACAATATAACTGCTAAGTCACTCCATAAAGTTAATAGCCGTGCTATATTCCAGGTGTGACTCACTGTGAGTACTGTAATACAATCTCTAGGTATCAGGTAAGACACACCTGTACATGAGGATTATCACATTCCAGAAATTTGCTTTGATTCATATTTGGACACGTATGATATAAGGAGTGATATTTCCCACACAATATGGAGGAATGTAAGGAAAAGAAGTCTCCTCTGTGCCCTAGAACTAGATATCAAACACTGCTCCTCCGGTGGCCGGGACGATGTTTCTTGTGCTAGTGTGAACTGAGTCTTAGGGCCTATGGTCAGGACAGATCTAAGTGCTTGAAACATTTATTGTGGGAAACTTAGCTCATGGCAATGTCTATAGGGAAGAATATACCTCCATAGTAGGATGTCCCACGGGATTTGCAACGATTGAATTTCTGCCATATTCGTACAGAACCTGTTAACTGGAGAAAAACGGTGTGGCAAAAATGTGTGTCCATTCATGAAACAAATACATTAAGCCACGGGCCCTATTCTGAAAAAAATTGGCACAATTTACACCATTTTATTGACCTAAATTCATGTGGTCAACCCAACCTACACACTATACGGCCAATGAAAGTGTATGCCAAAAATTTGAATCCAATCAGTATTTGCAAACTGAAAATAAAATTCCAAAAAATTAGAAATATTTTTGGAAATTTTGTCCGACAAATATTACATTATATTCTTTCTTAAAGTGTGAGGATTATAAAAATAACCTCGTGTTAGGAGAAAATATTTTGGAAACTGTTTGAGTCTGGGGTCACATGTTGGGAGAGAAGTATAAGGGTTTTCTTTATATTTCCATTCCTTTTCAAACCACTTTTGGCTTCGGCTCAAGAAAGCACAGAAAATTTATGTAAAAATTACTTTCACAATGTGTGGCCTCGTTCGTAAGGAGTTGCCTCAAAGTTCTGGTCTTTCTAACCCATCAACCCATCAACTTCAGAGGATGTAGTAGGAGGAAGCTTCATCTGCCGATATACAAAACTTTTTCCGTACGGCGGCCACTAAAGGGGAAACTGGTGGACTTGACCCATCCATATATAACGTGGATGGGTAATATTTTCAATGAGCATTGAAAATATTACCCATCCACGTTATATATAGATGGGTCAAGTCCACCAAGTGGGAATTCTTCATACAAAGTCATACTCATATCCAAAATTGGGGTAACATGAATTTGTGTTTTCTAACATGGGAGTCCTAATGGGCAATAACGAAAAAAACCTAAATGTAAGTTGGCTAGATGGGGAAAGTATGAATAAAGATGTCCATATGTTTCTCGTGTAAAACAACATCACCCTTTAGAATTTCCATACATTTCTGTAGGAACTCTTAAATGTCCCAAACCCAAGAAGCAAACAGGTGCGACCATCTGACATCATGGTTCCTGCTTGCAAAACACATTTACGGGGCAATTTAAAAAAAAAAAATTAGGACACAATCTTGAGTCTTTTTGTATTTACACTCTTCTGAGAAGGGTTCTCTGCCTGGAGAAACTTAGTCATTCGGGAAAGATAGCCATAACTGGGAATTTGTACCAAATGGTCAGTTGGACATCCACCATTGTCGATTGGCTCAACTGTGGTCTTCTATAGTCTATACCAGGGGCTCTCAAACTGCGGCCCGCGGGCCACATGCGGCCCGCCAAGCACTTCTGTCTGGCCCCGCCAACAACACCGGCAGGCGTGCATTTATAATGAAGCTCCTGGGGAGCTCGGGCCAGCCCACGGAGTGCACTTCACTTTACCTATTGGAGGACACCGCTCCCGATGTCTGTGTGACCTGCTCTGCCTCCGGCCCACTGTTTAAAAATTTTGAGGACCCCTGGTCTATACCAAATGATCTAACCATTGTGAAGCGATCATCCAAACTTTTGATGATTGAAATTATGGGTCATGCAGAAAACTCTTGGCTGGATTCTTACCCCAATATTGAATCAGATCACTGATCCGGTGATCAGCTGATCACTAAAGGTTCCAGTTCCTAGGACACCAATTTTCAGATGTTATTGCTGGACAAAGCCTCAACCAACCGTAGGAGAAATATAATATTACATGCCAACCATACGATAGAGTAGCTACCTATGGATGGGATAAGTCCATCAGATCAAGAGCGCCTTCCTTAATGGCTCCTAGATGAAGGTCCTAAACAGAGAACCCTCCTCGATGACCTATGCCCCACTAGGGTGTATTGACCCAGCTTGAGACAACCCTATAATTGAAGACGCAGACTAGATTTACAAAAAGTTGGCTAAGACTAAGAAGAAACCAAGAATTATTATAATAGTCCCCTATTGCAATCTGGAGGCCATGTTGGAATCTGGGTTTGATTCCACCACAATTTTTTTATATTTATATTTTTGTTTTTACATAATAAATTTATCAGTCTTTTGCTCGACAACATCTCGAGCCCAGCCAAAAAAATTATCAAAAATAAATAAATAAAATAAAGCATTAAAATGATAATAATTGTCTCCATTACGCAAAGCCCTTGGCCTGAGTTACTAAATCAAGTCCCCCTGGTACGAGGATGAGCCAGAAGTGCATGACTGTAAAATAAGTGTCTGCCTTAATACATTCATATTCCAGATTTCTAAAAATGCATTTACAATGTAATCATGCGAGGAGCGCTATTTAACAGCAAGTGCAAAGCAAACTTTATGACTGATAAACCGAATTACACAGGCATAATTTGATTAGCCATTTAGCGCAGCATTTTCCCAATCTACCCCTGAAAAATTAAGACTGCAAACTGGGGAAAAAAAAAAAAAAACAAAAATATATCTCATGGAGAAGACGTCTTCAAATCGAGAGCGAAAGTCACATTGAGATAACTAAATATTATAATGCAAGAAAAAAAAATTCTATGTAACAAAATAATTTACAAAAAATATATATGCACATCAAAAAGACGCATGTGATGGCTGTGTTTGGAACGCGTTGGGGGGGAATTTATCAATGCATCTACTCCAGTGGCGTGATAATTTGGTGACCTGGGTACACGGCCTTTTGATGCACCAAAGATGTGCAAAATCCCTATTCCGTGCCGAGCTCGCCCTATGGGCATATATGGGAAAAGTGGGGCAGAGACTGAGACTCTTCTGCAGACGAGAAGAGGAAACTCTACATCCTACTGGGAGAAGAAGAGGCCACTGTGGAGATCGCTGCCCAATACGTGTCCAGCTGTCACCAAACAAGAGGAAGATGAGACTCCACGGACTGTTATACCCCAAACCACCTGCCCCACCCCACCCCACCTCCCCATATAGCGGTCACCAACAACGAGGAAGATGAGACTCCACGGACTGTTATACCCCAAACCCCCAACCCCACCCCACCCCCCCATATAGCGGCCACCAACTAAGAGGAAGATGAGACCCCACGGACTGTTATACCCCAAATCACCCACCCCATCCCACCTCCCCATATAGCGGCCACCAACTAAGAGGAAGATGAGACCCCACGGACTGTTATACCCCAAATCACCCACCCCATCCCACCTCCCCATATAGCGGTCACCAACTAAGAGGAAGATGAGACTCCATGGACTGTTATACTCCAAACCACCCACCCCACCCCCCATACTCACCACTCACCCACCCGAATCCAACTCGTTCCCCCCCACTCTTCTAGCTTTGGCAATGCCGAATATCTATTCGGACGTGCCAATAAAGCTTGTTTGATTTGAGTGGGCCGGGCAGGGAACGAATCGGTGTTAAATATCTTGTATTTGCCGGTGAGACTTGTGTCCACTGTTAAATATCCGGACCTGGCCTTGTCCACGATAGGAAGAAGTCAGCTTGTTATAAATCAGTGTAGAGGTTTATTAATATCTTGAAGGAAAACACAGGAACAGGGAAAATGTCCAAATAACACAAATATCAGTCAATTGTCAATAGCTTACATCTTCAGAGGAGTTAAATCATCTGGATATCTTGTAGTTACAGCTTTGTTCATGCTTGTCATCTGGTTGGTGGACTTGGGCTGGTTACGACGTCCATGGATGTCCATCTGCCTGGACCACCCACCCTGGTGTTCCCAAAGACAGACCTCCTGGTCTTCCCAAAGACAGACCCAGACATGTGTATTTCTTACTCATTTATATTCATGAGAGTGGGTGTTACCTTCCATCTTGTAGCTATGTAAGGAGATTTCTAAAATAGTGTACTCTAACCGCACCCATGTTCCAAGAATATAAGACTATGATGTCAGTAGAGTGTTAACCCCATGTCTGCTAGAGAATATTGTAAATATATAATATTTAACAATCGGCACGATAGATTATAGCTCACCATCTTTTGTTATCAACGCCATTACTCCTGAGCCAGCATAGAGTGCAACTCAAATATGCCTCCCCATAAATTAGGTGCACCCTCCGCCTAGGATAAAATTGGAACCATCAACATATACACCAGATTTATGGTGTAAACAACTTTAGGCAAGGTAAGCCCAAAAACAAAAAGTCACAATTTTTTTGGCATACAAGTAGAGTTGAGCAATCGGGATCGGGAAAGATCGGATCCCGATCGGCGATTGAGCAAATTTCACGTTCGGGATTGGCTGGAAAATGATCAGAAATCGGATTTTAAAAACAATCCTGAAATGTCAAGATCAGCTCAACTCTATATACAAGGCATCAAAAATCTGGTATCAGGCACCTCATGGATGTAAAACGGGCATGAGAAAACATTCTATAAATGTACAATATACATTACCAGTCTTCTGTCATTGCACTTAGTGCTGTTTAGTTTAGCTTTAGGTTGGTTACAAAAACATACTTCAAGCCTTTACCAAGTCATCAAAAATTGGAAAAAAAATGTTTTCCCCAGAAACAGTGCCACTGTTGTCCACAGGCTGTGAATGGTATTGCAGCTTAACCACATCCAGGTGAGCAGGATCGAGCTACATTATGCGATACAATCCATTGACAAGCATGTTGCTTTTTGAAATCTCGGACAACCTCTTTAGGCAAGTAGTATCGAGACAAAAAATAGCCAAATCTGCAGTACATGGGAAAAAACTATTTACTAAATGAAAGTATGTCCACCAAAATGTATACAACGCTCAACGTCTTCTCCAGTTTCTGTTGTGTACGTTGAAACCACAAAGACACTGTTCAGTTTTATAATGTCACTTTTTGGCTAAAATATTTATAGTAGTTCAAATTTTTTAGGGTTGCCATACTTATAAGTTGATAGTAAATCTTACCATAATCCCTATTAGACAATATGGACGCCATTAAAGGGGTCCTCCTCTTTGGACCTCCCCTCACTCTATAAACCAGAATGGAGTGGGCTAACTAACAAAAAGTTTCTCCTACTTAGTATTCGTGGTACTTCATATCTGCAGACAAGAAGAGGAAACTCTACATCCTACTGGGAGAAGAGGAGCCCTGTGTGGAGATCGCTGCCCAATACGTGTCCAGCTGTCACCAAACAAGAGGAAGATGAGAGCCCATGGACTATCAAACCACCCCCCCCCCATGGACTATTCCCCCCCTCATCACCCATCTATCCCACACCCAGCCATACCCACACGTCCCAAACAAGAATGATGAGACCCCAAGGACACTCGAACCCCCACCCACGCACTCCATATCTACCCCTTCCACCACCCCCCAACCATTCTTTGGTTTGTCAACACCAAATGTTTTTTTCTTCATTAATGCTAATAAAGCACATTTGATTAGTGTATACGGGGTCCTTAAGACCCCACCATCTCTTAAGAAGAAACCATAGCAGATCGTAGGTAGTGGCCCCTATTGTGTATTTTGCTCAGAAGCTTCAAATTAAACCTCAAAATGTAATATTTATTACACATGTCTATCCAAATCCAATCGGTCAACAGGGTTTAAGAAAAAATAAAAAAAATTGGATGGATTTTAAATTATTTTTAACCCTACCTGTAAATTCTAGAAAACGTTTGACGTTATAGTTTGGCCACCTGAATCCATCACGACTATTGTACTATATCTATTATATTTACACGTTTGGCAATACCCAATAGATCAACAAGATTAAAAAAAATAAATAAAGAAAATTTTAGATTGATTTTAAGAATTTAACCCCACATTAAAATTCAGGAAAAGTTAAAAAAAAAAAAGTTGCACATTGGTTATTACCGGCCCAGTTATCTAAACTTATACACTTTAGTCTTCTGTTACCTCTATTATATTTACACGTCTAACAATACCCAATAAATTTACAAAGTTAAAAAAATTAAAAACATTTTGATTAATTTTATGAATTTTTGTTAAAATTCTGGAAAATTTAAAAAAAAAAAAAAAAAAAAAGTTGCACATTGGTTATTACCGGCCTATTTGGTTATCTGAACCGTATACACTTTAATCTCTCGGCTATTATATTATCTTTATTATTATGATGATTATTATATTTTTTATACCGATCTTAAACCAGAATTCAAAAATTTACGAGGTCCTGTTTTTGGCCACCTAACTGGCTAAACACTCCCAAAGAACCATTCCTTTCTTGACATGCGAAATCCATCTAAGTGAAGTAGGAGACGACTCTCACGTAAAAAAAAAAAAAAAATTACAAAAATACCCTACAAAGAAACCCAAACATATAAAAACAGCTCAGCACTTCTCATTTTGAAAAAGTGTCACATGAAGGAAATAGGACAATATTACTTTTAATTCCAAATATAACCTATTAGGAACCACGCTTCACTAACTCCTGTCTGACGTGTTGCCGTCATTGGACTCTTTACAAGTTTTAGCATCTACTTTACCTACTAATGGAAAAAGTGGGCACAGTCCTCGTGATGACATTTTGGAAAGTAACCCATTGTGTGACTACCTTATAACTCATACACAAGTCAAGTTTAGCATAACCACCATCGCCGGACTGAAGAATATTTTTGAGATGTGGAATCATTTGGTGAAGATTTTCGACAAGAGTATTTAAGAATGTTTTTGTTGGTCATTACAGGCCATGCCCACCAAGGCCCACCAAGGCTTTGGTAACTTACAGTACAGGACATCAAATTTTTAATATGTGTGCCAATTGCGGTAATCTCACGTCTAAGTGAATCAGCCATATTGCCAGTAAAAAAAAGTCTTAGTTGAGTAAATGTCAACATGGGGGGCCAAGGTCGGGAATTCAGAATGGCGCACTCTTACCCAACACATACTTATCATTAAAGTTTAGCATAATATGGTGATATCAAAGGAATCCGAGAGAGTCCCGTTGACTTTTAGCCTGGCGTGGGGCTGTGAATAGAGGGTAAAGATAGCATCTACAAATTGTTTGGGCAGCCCAAATCTCAATAAAGTTCCTGCCATGTATTCCCAGCTAACTCAATCAAAGGCCTTCTGGGGACCAATGGGGTTCAGGACTCATGGGCGTAATGAATAGCCTGCAGAACTCTGTGTTTAGCATAATATATACTAGTTGTTCACTCTATCAACTATAATGGATGGACCTTCTTTCTCCTCTCTGGTACTCTAAGCAACCACCTACTCTGCCATCTCGCCCCATTCGGAGTTGGGGCAACACACCCATGAGACTCTTCTTTGGTCATCCTCGTATTTCCACAGCCTTGCCAAGAGAACCCCATGAGGTCACACAGTGAAGTTATGTTCCATAAAATATCACACCAGATCCAGTTGAGGCCACCATGCATGGTGAGACATCTCAACAACTTGTACACACGAGAGATCCCATCCCTCCATTTTTGACCTGAATTTTTTGAAAAAGAAACTCTTTGTGCATTGTCTAATGGTCGTATATCTGGTAAATGAACTAACTCTGTACCCTCACCCTCATGACTCTTGGATTGAGAAGAAATTTGACTCAGTTAAGAGAAGGAACGCTATATTGTATCCCAAAGACAATTAATGTAGGGGGCACCTGCTAATCCTCACCCTTTCTATAAGCAAGGTAGGCCAAACAAGTTACCTCTTAGTGGGTCATACACTTTAGATAAGCTTATCGTTGGCCGTCAATTGTTTCGCCCCTTCCCCTTATACACACTTGGCTCAGCTGAGCATGCATGTGTTCTTAAAGGGTAACTGGGAGAAGGTTAATACCAGACAGAAAATCCAACAGACCAGTCATTCTTTCTCATCTACCTTCAAGTCAGCGTTTGGTCACCACCATGAAGATTAGATGGTCCCCATAAATTCATCAAGATCGGCAGACAAATTATCCAAAGTGTATGGCCAGGATCACCAACATTTTTAACCATTCATGTTCATTTCTAAGTCCTCTCGCTAGAAGAAACTGGGGTCATTTTTGATTTTGTGTTGTATTGTGTCCCCACCAGAACGTCTCTGGTTCTACTGCTAAGACGTGATAGATCTTAAGCTTCGTATCAGACAAATTGAAGACACTCCGAACTGATGTTTTTCTTTCTTTTTTTTTTTCTTCCTCGATACAGCTCGGTTTTTCCAGCTGTACTTGTTGTGTTGCATGTATCAGAGCTTTCATCAAAAGAAGATGAAAAGGAGCCATGGATGGCAGTGATTCATTCCTTCCCCATTGAGCTTTTATCACATCTGCTTGTCGAGAGTCATCTAAACATCCTTCGGCCAAGGTGGGGAGTTATGCAAGATGACTTTTGATCAGAGTACGATGGGGGATATCCCAATAATACCAGTGGATTGGAAAAAAAAAAACATCACTCCCCGCTTAACCTCTACATAGGCAACTACTCTGGCATCAGTTTAACCCCTGCAGTGGCCCAAAGGCCTTTCGTTACGCCCAATCGTCACGTTGATGACACTTTCTGGACATGACAAAAAAAGACCCAAAATCAAGGACTTTCTTGAGCCGCCAGACCCAGTCTTTGTTTAATAATTCCTTGTCATTGCCAAGCACTGGGCCTCCGATGCCGATTGTTTTATGTGGTTGGCACAAACTTAGAGAACTTTTGTAGACTTTGCTAAACCAAGTCCAAGTTTAGGCAAACTGTTAGAAACTAAGAACTGTAAGAGCTGTCGACGAAGTACGCAAAGTACAGATGTTGCTGAGTTAGGTGTAGGAATGGTTAATGCGTATGCCGGGGACGTCACAACTTATTTGCTGGGGACGTCACAATTTATATGCCGGAGTCATCATAATTTATATGCCAGGGAGGTCACAACCTGTTTGCCGGGGATGTCACAACTTATATACCGGGGACGTCACAATTTATATACCAGGGACGTCACAACTTATATACCGGGGACGTCACAATTTATATACCAGGGACGTCACAACTTATATACCGGGGACGTCACAATTCATATGGTGGGGACATCACAATGTATATGCCGGGGACGTCACAACTTATTTGCTGGGGATGTCACAATTTATATGCCGGGGTCATCACAATTTATATACCGGGGACATCACAACCTGTATGCTGGGGACGTCACAACTTATATACCGGGGACGTCACAATTCATATGGTGGGGACATCACAATTTATACGCCGGGGATGTCACAACTTGTATGCCGGGGACGTCACAATTTATATGCTGGGGACGTCACAATTTATATGCCGGGAACGTCACAATTTATATGTCGGCGACATCACAATTCATATGGTGGGGGCATCACAATTTATATGCCGGAAATGTCACAATTTATATGCCAGTGACGTCACAATTCATATTCCGGGGACGTCACAATTTATTTGCTGGGAACGTCACAATTCATATATTGGGGACGTCACAATTTATATGCCGGGGATGTCACAACTTATACACCAGGGATGTCACAACTTATACACCGAGGAGTCGGGGACGTCACAATTTATACACTGGAGACGTCACAATTTATATGACGGAGATATCACAACCTATACACCGAGGAGTTGGGGACGTCATAACTTATTCACCGGGGGCGTCACAACTTATACACTAAGGAGTCAGGGACGTCACAACTTATATACCGGGGACGTCACAATTTATATGCTGGGGATGTCACAACTTATACACCGGGGTCGTCACAACTTATACACCGAGGAGTCGGGAACGTCACAACTTATACACCGAGGAGTCAGGGACGTCACAACTTATACACCGAGGAGTCGGGGACGTCACAAGTTATACACCAAGGACGTCACAAGTTATACACCAAGGACGTCACAATTTACATGCCGGGGACGCCACAACTTGTATGTTGGGGTCTTACACAGGTCGACCAATAAACTCCAGTGATGGGACTTCCTATTATGGTTCCGTATCAACCTTGTATAACATAGTGGAAGGTAAAATGTTTTGATTCAGATCCCTATATCAGTCTCTATTGTCTCCTATAAGGAAAATATGGCTCCGAAACATGAAATTACCCATCCATGACACACTGGCAAAGCAGAGCCCCCAAGTCCCTACCTTCTACATTATCTGTATTCAGTAGTTATCATTCTGCGCAAACCATGGAACCCACCAAGAATGAATTCATCCATAGCAATGAAGCAGAGCTTCCGAATAGGTTTACCTGCCGCCCAACGTAACGCAGTAGATGTAACTACAAACTCATCTCGGCTACATCAGTCACATAGGCAATACAATATACACGCCAAGTAAGTAAGATTTCACTTTACAACCTTTGGTTAACTAGTCACCTGCTTACATTTCCTATGTGAGCCAAGTGTAGAATTTTCCATTGCACCTGCTAAGGACAAGGAGAATATTTTATCATTTTTTTCTATTCCGTAGCACCTGCAAAAAATTGCGCTACGGGAGGCATAAATTCTGGTCAACCACAAACATCATGTGCAAAAGTTATTTCCTGCATTGTGTGGTCACAAAACTAAGAATTTTAGAGAAAATATGGCTGAAAATGTGGAGTAAATTATATTCTATGGAACCATCAGGATTCCAGATGGCTATAATATTGTGTAGATACTTAAAATGTAGATAGATGGATAGATGATAGGTAGATAGATAGATAGATAGATAGATAGATAGGATAATAGATAGATAGATAGATAGATAGATAGATAGATAGATAGATAGGATAATAGATAGATAGGATAATAGATAGATAGATAGATAGATAGATAGATAGATAGATAGATAGATAGATAGATAGATAGATAGATAGGATAATAGATAGATAGATAGATAGATAGATAGATAGATAGATAGATAGGATAATAGATAGATAGATAGATAGATAGATAGATAGATAGATAGATAGATAGATAGATAGATAGGATAATAGATAGATAGATAGATAGATAGATAGATAGATAGATAGATAGATAGATAGATCAAAAATAGATAGATAGATAGATAGATAGATATAGATAGATAGAAAGGAGATAGATAGATAGATAGATAGATAGATAGATAGATAGATAGATAGATAGATAGATAGGAGACAGATAGATAGATAGATAGATAGATAGATAGATAGGAGATAGATAGATAGATAGATAGATAGATAGATAGATAGGAGATAGATAGATAGATAGATAGATAGATAGATAGGAGATAGATAGATAGATAGATAGATAGATAGATAGATAGGAGATAGATAGATAGATAGATAGATAGATAGGAGATAGATAGATAGATAGATATATAGATAGATAGGAGATAGATAGATAGATAGATAGATAGATAGATAGGAGATAGATAGATAGATAGATAGATAGATAGATAGGAGATAGATAGATAGATAGATAGATAGATAGATAGATAGATAATGTGCTAAAATTAAAAAGCTATATTTTCTGACAGTAGTATATGAAGGCCATCTATGACTACAAATACGATTCTAAGACCAGTCAAAACCTATTGTCCTAAACAAAAAACCTCAATTAAAAAAAAATTACAAAAATACTTTAAAATATTTGTATCTATTTTTTTTTCCTTATCACTCTCTACCACCCCCTAAGGCTCAATGGTGAGAACGGAACCTCCATTTTTATTCAATTTTTTATTAAAAATATTTAGTGCCATATCTAAATTATTGTTTTTCCCACCAATCCAATAAAAGCAACAAAAAGACACAAAAAAAATAAATCAAAATAAAATTTTAAATATTTTTATTGTTTTTTTTGGGGGACGTATGAAACAGACAATATATATATAAAAAAAAGAGGACAACAGTCGTCGAAAAGGGTGTAGAAAACCGACTTTAAGAGTTTATATCAACAACATATGTGTACGGCAGGCGGGAGGGGAAGAATTTTTTTTTTTAGGTGAAATAATTCCTCAGCAAGGCTGGATTGTGCTGAACACCTGCAAACATCAAACACAAACTGGGCTGAAAAAAAAAAAAGGCTTTCATGTGAAAAAATGTTCCATGGGAATGTGAGGACTAGGACTCAAGTTACACTCAGCTCTCGGGCAGACTATAGCCCAGGATAGGAGAGGTCGGGAGCCCACGCCAGGTCCTAAGAGCCTCGCACTATCCACATCCTACAAGATTCTCAAGAAGACCCAACGTCCGCAACGGTGAACAGACAACAAGCCAGGAAGCGTAAATGTGAAATATGACTGCGCACTGCGAAATCTCCAACCCACCAGCTTTTGTTGCAATTTTTTTTTTTTTTCCAAATGCAAAATTATTCCTAGAACACAAAAAAAAAATGAAATACCCAAAAGACTTCGCAGCTTGAAGGCATTACATAAAACTGACATCTGCTCTTGTCCAATCTTTCACACTTCTACAGCTGAATAAGTCGTACAATAGTCGACGCTGCACCTGTCCAATAATAAGGCAGGGGGTGAGGACGGATACCTCCAGATACCCGCTAACACGCAGGTAATGGCGACCTAAGACAGCCATGATAGCCACATGTCGTAGACTCTATGGGTCCCTCGCACTCTCACGCCATTGTAGACCACAGCTGACATCCGTGTGGTGTGGACGGTTACAGACGTGTGCAGTCCAGCCGTGCAAAGCCTCGGAAAATCCGATATATTATTGGGTGTCTGTTCCTTTACCGAAAACTGATCATTGCTATTGTCTGTATTATGTCATAGGCCGGGAAGAAGCCAGAAGCCTACCTACCAAAAACTTCTGTATGGCATCTATCTATCTACTATCTATCTATCTATCTATCTATCTATCTATCTATCTATCTATCCATTTCATATACCATATCCATATCCTATGTCTTGTGCCTTATATCTTTACAATATTTATCTATCTACAATATCTATTTACCCTATCTATCTATCTATCTATCTATCTATCTATCTATCTATCTATCTATCTATCTACCTACCTATCTATCTATCTACCTACCTATCTATCTATCTATCTATCTATCTATCTATCTATCTCCTATCTATCTATCTATCTATCTATCTCCTATCTATCTATCTATCTATCTATCTATCTATCTATCTATCTATCTATCTATCGTATCTACCTATCCCTATCCAGTACCATATCATATGTCTCTTCTCCTATGTATTTACAGTATCTATCTACAGTATATATCTATTTACTGTGTCTATCTATCTCTCATCTATCTATCTATCTATCTATCTATCTATCTATCTATCTATCTATCTATCTATCTATGGTACCTACCTGTCCATTTACCATATATCATATTCATGTGCTATATCTAGGACAGTATCTATCTATCTATCTATCTATCTATCTATCTATCTATCTATCTCATATCTATCTATCTATCTATCTATCTATCTATCTATCTATCTATCTATCTATCTACCTGTACATATAACATATATAATACACATACCCTATAACTATTCACAGTATCTATCTATCTATCTATCTATCTATCTATCTATCTATCTATCTATCCATCCAAACGTCCAAACATTTGCAAACTTAGTCCACAATTCCCAAAAATTCCACCCCCTCCACAGAATCCACGGCTACTTAGCTCCATAAACACACTTGGTTAAGTGAATTCCATCTAAAACATCCCCTGACGTCAACATGTAAAGGCCATTACTGATCCCATCCCCTATACCCCGACTAACTATAGGTATAGAAAGAAAAATCCCCCCAAAATTCCAGGTCTATGAAGTCACATCGCAAGCCCCCTGCGTCCTGGGGGGCGCATTCTGTAATTCTACGTGTTACATTACTGCAAGGGCTTTGCTATTAAGTTTCCGAACTGGAAATGGGCATGAAAGTTCATGTAGCGAGTAATATTTCCTCTGTTCATTTGCAGTAAAGAGTTGATGACATTCAATCCCATGATTTCATATTATGACGGGTCTATACGACTATCTACAGGCGATGTGCGAGTGCCAGTCACTTTAAAACATTGCAGCTGTTAGATTTGTAGGGGGGAAGGTGGGGGGAGTTAGATCTTTTGTGTATTCCATCCAAAATCCTTTGACAAAAAAAAAAAAGGGGTGGGGGGTTGGAATATGTATTTTTGGAAACAAAGAAATGTTATATGTTCATAACCTGTGCCCAGAGCCTGGTGTGTCCTATAGATCACAGCCAGCTATTTAGGTACCCTTGGCACCGTATGCCAATCTGAGCCTGACACAGCCAAATTGTCGGAAACAACCTCTGATCACTGATCTCTTCTTCTACTCACTGTCAATTTCCACCAAATAAAACAAAAAAATTCCAAAAATTCACCATGTAAATTTTTTTTTCCAAAAAGTACCCGATAGACACCATAACACAGATAACATCCTTAAAAAAAATAAAAAAATTCAAAAAAAATTCAAAAAATAAAATAAAAAATTTTCCAACCAAACGAGACCTTAAAATGTCAAACTTTGACACCACCAATCACAAAGCAGTTCCCATCAGACAACCAAAAAAATAAAACACGTTTTACATACTTGGCCCGGTAAAATGTCCACTTGCCAAAGACGTTGGTCCATTTTTCCCACTGCTGACAGGAGGGGAAAACATCTGAAACAGACAGAGCAGAAGAAGTTGAACAAAAAACTTCACCGTTCCATAGACATCGATACAAAGATTACATTATTTTTTTTTTCAAAAATTTCCAAAAATTCTTAAAATTCTCTAACTCTGGATTTTTTTTTTCAAATTTCCGAATTAAAAAAAAAAATTAGAATTTACAAATTTCAAGTGCAGAAGATCTGTTTAGATCGGAATGTCGAACCTTCACTATCTCATCGATGACGGTGACGCTATGTTAAACATCCACTGGCACCTGCGTAAAACTACCATGTAATGCACACAGCAGAGGAAACAAGTCACAATTCTGTAAAGGGAATTTTTTTTTTCTTCTATTATTTAGATTCTAATTGGTTTCTCTTATTCGACGTGTCTGGTGGATACGCACCTTCCCTGAGTCACACATGCAAAAAAAAAAAAAAAAAAAAAAAAAAAATTCTAACAAATGAAAAGTGCAAGAGGAGAGAGGGGCTGCAATGTGCCTGGGGCTACAGATCCTGTCCAAACTTCCGAAAGCCATCTCTTAGGGAAGGAAATTCTTTCGCCCAGGCAAATAAAGCCTGAGGTCCAAAGATGCTAATTCGATTCCACAATGGTCTAAGTCATGCAATAGTTTAAACACCGCCAAACCATACACATACATGTACATACATACATATAGATATACTGTCGAGAATACCACCCATCTGCTTGCAAACAAGTGGGACACTGCTGGAATCCAAAAGGCAATTTTTTGTCCTCTTCCCCCCCCCCCTTACCGCCCCCCCAAGTAAACAAAAAAGTACATGAAAACCTTGCAAGGAGACACCTGGGGATAAGCATTTTACTTGGTAATTACAAGAGATCAACTCTGGTCCCCTACACGGAAAGACAAGCGAGTTTTCTTCTATGTGAGTGCCAAGGCAAAAGAAGACAGCGAGCGAGCTGCAAGGGATGGGAAACCATCCAGAATGACACGACTTCTTGCAAACACCACAAGCCAATAAAAAAAAAAAAAAAATTGAAATAAAAAATAAATAAATAAATGAAATGGCAAAAAAAAAAATAAACAAATCCATCACCGTGCAAAAAAAAACAAACAAAAAATTAAGAAAAGCAGAAACAAGAATGGCAACAATGTAACGAAAAATAAGCTTTGCATATTTACCATGGATTTCCAATGGCAACAACTCAGGTAACACAGAGTTTGTTATGTTTTATTATGGGCTGTTGAGGTTGTTTTTTTTGTTCCTGCCGCTCAGCTAGTTGTAGAGAATTTTTTTGTTTTTTGTTATGTTTGTAATTTTTTGTTGTTGTTGTTGTTTTGTGTTTACAGCTGTTGTTTTAATTTCCACCGTGGGTTCTTACCGCACTGAAATCCAGTAAATCACTCAGTTCTTTGTCCGTCCCTAAGGCAGCCATTCGCTGTTGGTGATTCATTTTAGGAAAAGGATACAGGCACCTAGGAACATGGGCTTGCAGTCACTAGGGCCTGTGCACCAGGAAAGGGTTAATTGCGGGGGGAAAAAAAAAAAAAAAAACAACAAAGCCTTGGAAGCCTGAAAAATAGCACTATTCTGGGTACCCAATCCCAGACCCAAATAGTGCTGTTTTGGGCTGAATTCTGCTCAGCAGTGCCTGCTCTCAGTCCCCTCCCCTCCTCCCCCCCAACTTGTGCAGGGCTTGGGTGGGCATGGCTACTTACTGCTTGCAAGGGGCGAGTTTGTGACTGCTCCTCCTCCTTCTTAGCTCCCTCCTGCCAATGATTGGTGCCAGGCTCCAGCACAAACAATAGGGGGGGAGCAAAGTGGGCCAAGTTCCCCCCCCTCTGGCAAACTTCTTAGTCACTAGGAAATGTCCAGCTCAAGTTCAGCTTTGCAATGACCCCCAAGATGCAGAAGAAGAAGCGGCGGCGGCGGCAGCAACAAGCAAGAGTTGAGTGTGTTGTGTCCTCTTCCCCTGGCTCAGTATGTGCTGTGTGCAGACATCAGCTAGCTGAGAGGCTGGGAGTGGAGGAGGAGGATGAGGGGGAGGTGGGAGTGGAGGAGGAAGAAGAGGAGGAGGAGGAGGATGAGGAGGGGGGCTTTGGAGAGATGATCCCCCTCTTGACTACAGCAGCAGCAGCAGCAACCTCTTGGCTGGTCTACTAGGATGCGACTATCTACAATATCCCTCAACCTGCTCCCGGACTTTGGATTGTGGCAAAATTTTTGCAACAATTTTTGCAATTCTTTCGGATATTTTTATTTCTTCCCCTAGTGCACTCCGCTGGCTCAATTACAATTTGGGTCTTGAGAGGGCTACGAGGTCTGCACACAGCAGAGCCGAGTTTGTCACCCAAGTCCTCGGTTGCACAATTTACACAACGCGGCGTGCAACAAGTGGTTCTTGGGGGACCACAACTCCCAGCTTTCTGCACCTGGCCTGGTGTTCCAGAGCAGCTGCAGAATCGCAACCCCTTTCTAGGAAGCTGCCTGGTTAACTCTTTCCCGCACTGCAGCCAGTTCTCTTCCCCATTATTGTTCACGTTTCCCAGTTGACCCCTTCCTTGCTGTTCACTAATGAGATGCGTTGAGCCTGCAGGAGATGGAAAAGCATGTGTGTATGTCATGTACATATATACACACCCACCCGCCTGGCCCGCCAACCCCCTCCCTTTCTATATCTTGGAGGAAGTAAGCTTAGGAGAGGGAAAAAAAAAAAAAACACAGCCTCTTTAAAGACACCTGCAGCAAATAAATCCTTGCTCTGAGACGGTCTGCTTAACCCTTCCATAGCCAAAGTCCGCTGCTACGTTTTTGTATTGTTTTTTTCTCTATTTTTCGCACTTCGTACAGCTGAGCCACTATCGTGTACATGGCGTATCGAACCTGCCTAAAACATTCAATGATGTATAGGCGAAAAGTAGAGATCGACATGACGGTCCAATATCCATGTATTATCCTATGTAATCCAAAAAATTTGCAATTATATAGTTAACCCAACATCTACGTATCGCTCTACGAGGTCCAAACAACATACAATTATATCCTATCATACGGGAAGAAGTAGAGATCTACGGCCCAAGATCTTTGTATTATCATACGTCATCAAAAAATGTGCAATTATATAGGGGGAATGGTAGAGCTCTACGGGCAAAGATCTATGTATTATCAAAAAATTCAAAAAATTGCATCGGTATTTCAAAAATATCTCCCCCCTCCATCAGTCTACTCGTCATATTGATAAAGACATTCATAAATATAGTTTCTAACATTGTAGGAATGTATTGGGGGTACGCGGCTCCCATAATGTTTTTGAATAATTGTTAGAATCCTTGCTTCTGTGGGGTGACATAAAATTTTGGCAAGGGCACAAAATTTACCCCAATACGAACATAACACAGACTGAAAACGTGTCGAGATGTCTCGGTTCTATAGGTAAAGACTACATAAACTCTACTCTATAGGTAGCCATAGCTGCACCCCAACACTATACATGAGACATAAATCATGTGGAATTATTTTTAATTATTTGAATAATTTAAAACAGAACAAAAACATTCTAAAAAAATAATAAAAGAGAAGAAGGTTTGGAAGTGAAGTCTGGAAGATAAACTAATATCTTACCAGAAATAGATACAAATATTAGAATTTCCGGAACAGAATCCGGCAGAAAATCCGGCAAGGCCAACTTTTTCAAACATAGCAGAACCCAACGGACACCATTAGGGGCAACGGGGTCCCTCGAGATTAGGGTTGAGCGATCAGGATTGGAAAAGATCGGATCCTGATCGGCGATCGGAGCAAATTTCACGATCGGGATCGGCTGGAAAGTGATTGGAAATCAGATTTTGAAATCTCAAGATCGGCTCAACCCTAAAAGTGACTTTTCCCATAGAGAAGCATTGACTAGGGTTGAGCGATCGGGATCGGAAAAGATTGGATTCTGATCAACGATCGAGCAAATTTCACGATCAGGATCGGCTGGAAAATGATCGGAAATCGGATTTTAAAATCGATCCTGAAATCTCAAGATCGGCTCAACCCTACTCGAGATCTGTTACTGGCTGTCATTTGATGGTCCATTTTATAGGTTCCTCTGGTCTTGTGATGAACTAGAAGAATGGACTCGGACCGTACATGGAAGTTACAGATATTAATCGAGCATGGCTAAATAGTCAGCCATTAAGGGGTTAAATTATGTTCCAAATTGCTGTTACTGGGTCACAACATTGTATAAATGCCTCATAGTCACTTTGTCTACATTACCTGATCTCAATTCTAGAGGGCAACCTTAATTTTTGAAAATTTTTATTTTAAAATTTAAGAATTACATTTTTTTCTTTATGGACGTAATAACTAAAAAAATTCTCATATTTGCTAATTAACTTCTTATCTTTTCACAACTCCTGGGTTTGAACATTTATTAGAATTGGTGATCACTTTTATTCAGTGGTCAGTAGGACTTTAGTCAGTCAATAACTTATGGAGAGCTCCACTTTAGACAAAATGATGAAATTGTACATTGAAAAATAAATTTGTCCATCAATTTTCTTATAAAGATTTTTAATGGCAGAATTCATTAGGAAAAAAAAGTTATTCTAAAATCTGTTCTTGTTACCAGAGAGCATTGCATTGTGGGAGCTAGGGAGGTGTTGATGTTCCCATTCCAGACAATGAACTGCTGTTTGTTTTCAAACAGCAGTTTTGTAAATTTTGTAAAAAGTTTGGTAAAAAAAAGTAGAATGTTGGAAATACATGAATATAGTTACATAGTAGATGAGGTTGGAAGAAGACTTCAGTCCATCAATTCCAACCTATAACCCTACAGTGTTGATCCAGAGGAAGGCAAAAAAAAACAAACCATGAGGCTCATGCCAATTGCCAAATTTCAGGGGAAAAAATTGGCTACTGGATGCGCCATTAATAGCGGGTTGCCCTGATAACTGCAACAAGAGGATGAGGCATGGACTCCACGAGGTGTTGGAAGAATTCTGGAGGGATATTGATCACACAGTCTGCACTACAGCCCACAATTGGTCCTGTGTATCATAAATGCTCTATGGGGTTGAGGTCTGGTGAGTGGGCAGGCCAATCGAGGGTCGTGAGGTCACTGGCGTGTTCATTTAGCTAGTCTCGTGCCACCAACGAGCGATGACATGTTGCATTGTCCTTTTGGTACACAGTATCCCCATCAGGGAACTCCAACACCAGAAAGGGGTGCAAGATGGCCATAAGTTGCACGTGTGGAGCACCGGTCATTGTTCCCTGCACCCAGACATTGGGGCCCAATTGTAGCCATGTGAACATGACCCAGACCATGATGGAGCCACCTCCTACCTGGATACATCCCTGTTGGCATGCAGGATCCATGGATTCATGCGGCATACACCACACTGTCACACACCCATCGCTCTGTACAACTGAAACCATGATTCATCAGACCATGCCACATTCCGCCACTGTTCCATGGTCCAATGATGATGGTCGAGTCTTTGAGCTCTGTGTTGCGGCGTTAGGAAAGGGAACCAAGAAGGACGATGACTGTTGAAGCCTATGCGGTGCGGTTCTCAGCGTTCAGTCCTGGTGGAAAGGGAGTCCTAGCACCCCCACATTCAAATCGGCAGTGATTTGCCCCACAGTAGACTATCAAGAGCTCCATATGACTCTGTGGAGGTGACGTGATATCCGTTCATCAAACACTCCTTGTCGACCAGTGCGCAGGTTTACGCAGCTTCCAACGTTGTCTCTGCGATATTGCAGGTCCACCCGAAATACTGTTGGCCTCCGAAACCCAAATTCCAGGGTAATCTCCATGCTGTGCCCCATGCATCTTGCACCGATTATCATCCCAAGTCACTTAACTCGCGACGTGTGGCCAAGGTTATGAGACACCTGTCTGCATCAGGAGACATTCTTTTATTCCACAAACTTTCTAATTTTTTATGTATTATTTTAGGCATTTAATACATATTTAAGAATTTCTCCAGAGCACATAGCACAATTTTTTTTTAATTTCAGGAACTTCCTAGTATAATTTTTTTTAAAAATTGTCTCTTTCAAATTAATAATAAAAAATTAAAAATAAAAAGCTCCCCAGTGGCCTTGTCCAATTTATTTTTATATTAAATTATTTTTTTAATTTTATTAATTTTATTTTTATTTTAAACTGGGCCATCCGTCATAGTGGGAGAGTCATGGATTTGCATGGTCCTTTTTGGAGATAAAGCCATTGACACCTCTGAATTCACGGCCTCCTACAATGACAGTATTGTCCCCTGCTGGAAGCTCCTTCCCCTGTAAAAGTATTTGGAAGGTCATTACATGGCAATTGCCCTGCCTGTCAGAGTCTTCAGATACTCAATCATGTTCCAAGGCCATTTGTGTCATCTCAGTGGAAGCTCATTAAACAGTTCTCCTTGGTTAACTTGCAGAGGAAATAGTCCACGGGGGATTCCTCATACCTTTACTTATGTCAGCGGAAGGAACCGGCCACACATAGGACATTAATATACTAGACGTTAGACCGTGGTCCTCATGTCATGTTGCCAAGTCACTTCTTATGGCTTTTTAATGATTATTATTTTTAATCCTGGTTAAAAAAAAAGGGTTCACTTACTTAATGCAAAAAGCAAGTACAAAAAACATGGACCAACTTAGAGATCAGTCGTTACAGTAGGAAGAGGATCCTGCCCGTGAGGGTTTACAATCTACGAGGCAAGGTAGAAGGAGACCACTTGGTATTGTAGAGCCAACAGGGTTATTGTAGGCTTTCCAAATGAGGTTGGTCTTTGGGTGGCTCTCGAAGGTTTCGATCCCGTAGGGAAGACTGGAAAATCTTGGAGATGGTTTTTGAAGAGCAGGTAAGGACTGGTTCACATCTGTGTTCGGTATTCCATTGGGGAGTCCACTTGGGGTTAGTTAAGAAACCACGTGGACCTCATACACTCTAAGCAGCACTTTCCTCTCTGGAAACCACACGGACCCCATTATAGTCTATGGGGTCCATGTGGTTTCTTAGCAAATGCGTATAGGTTTCCATTTGGGGATCCCCAAGCAGACTTCCCACCTAAGAGGAGCCTAAGAGAAGGGTGGAAAGGGAGTTATAAGGACCAGAAGTTATGTGTTGAGAGGTATTAGGAGCAGTGCCGCACCTCCCATGAGGTGACCTGAAGCGACCGCTTCAGGCGGCGCTATGCAAGAGCCACGGGGAGGGCGGCATTTTTGCTGACATAAGCCAGTCCAGGACAAGCTGTCCTGGACTGGCTTAGGGTCACCGTCACTGAGCGGTGGATTGGGGAGGCCGCTGGAGCAACGCTGCTCCAGCGGCCGCCCCTCACGCTCAGGCAGGGAGCAGGTTCTCTCCCTGCCTGCTCTCTGCCTGCTAAAGACGATCGCTCCACTCGGCCCCGCCACCACCGCTCTGCCGGGCGCTCCGGGGGGGCTTTCTGACGTCCGCTTCAGGCGGCAGAAAGCCATGGTTCACCCCTGATTAGGAGCTGCACTTAGCTCTAGAAGGGGGCTCTCTCGGCTCTTAGCTTCTATCCAACGTGGTGAGACAATCACCACTGCATCCAGGTGGAGAATGAACCACCCATCGTACCCTCTCTAGCCATCACTTCTGTGGATGTTATGGGGACAGTCCATCGGGCACATAAAATACAGTAAATGGCACTTGGTAGGTTGGGGCCACGTAACTGATTTTCAGTAGGAACCATTTTTTCACTATTGACCACAACTTTTCTTAAACTAGAGATGGGGAAACCAGTTCAAGACAAACCAGGTTTGTTACAGATTTTTGAAAAATGTAAGGCTTGGTTCTAACCTGGAATGTAAGCTAAGTTGATTATTATACTGTGTGGTCTCTTCAGGCCCCAGAGTATAGTAATTAGAGGGTGTCTAAAACATTCACCTTCCTGGGCTCCACAATGGCATCCTCCAATCTTCTGGTCTTCCTCCATAGGTGTCTTTGATATCTTCCTGACATCATTGGTCCCAGCTTTGAAAAAACACATGATTTTGTGATACTCTGTCACGCGATGTCTATGCAATTTGTGTCTATGTGTGGTTGTAATGTGCATTGTGGAATATCAAGGGTTATGCCAGTAAAAATGTGAAGCAAAAACAGTTACTATTATATTCTGAAATGGTTGTTCCAGAAACAAACATGTATACCGTATGACCTAATAACATACCGTATATACCGTACTGATGACACATGTCCTAATAACATACATAAAATACCAGCAATGTGGATAATGAACATAGTTTCACAGTTTCTGCTGACTCAGGGCAAGGACTCTGTGGTGTTTGCACAAATCTGGGTCAATGGCTTAGCTATAAATAGTAGAGAAATCCTTAAAGGGGTTGTCTGAGACTTATCAATTGATGACAAGATAGGTCAAGAAGTGAAGCTACAGCATTGCTCCCGGAACACAGTTTCTGCATCACAGGTCATGAGACGTAACATTCATCTGGTCATGTGGTACAGTCCCATTTAAGTGAATTCACTGAGCTGCAATACCAAGTACAGCCACTATACAATGCATGGCGCTGTGCTTTATAAGCATCAAAGAGGCCACAATGCTTGTCTGAACGCGGAGTCTTAAAAAAGCTCATTGGCGGGGGTCCTGGTGTAGAGCCCTGCCGATCTTCAATTGGTGACTTAACCTAAGGATAGGTCATCAATTATTAAGCTTGGAAATAATATTAAGAATAATACAAATGTGAATTATGCTCAGGGACTCCCCCTAGTGGTGGCTACTGGTATCCAGAATGTTAAGGTTTAAATTCACATCTATGGAGAGGATTTTTCAGCTCTGCTTTGGAAAAAAAATGGATTTCAAATGTTTATAAATATATTGGGAAATAAATTTGTGCAGATTTGTAATAGCACTCAAGGGTGAGCATTCACTCAAAAGGAAAACCTGTGTCCATTAGATAAGTAGGTTTAGATGTATTGGCCAGTGCTCGATATATTCAACAGTGATATCAGGTATCAAAAGGGAGTGTGTCACAAGAAGCCACAGATAGATAGGTTAGGGTCATTAGAACCCAGAAAATCACCCCATCCTGCAGATAGATAGGTTACAGTCATCTGAGTTATACAGTGGTTTTATCTTGTGCTCATATTACCAAGATATTGCTGCTTTTGTCACTATAAAAGAATCCTTTGGAATAATGAGGGTGTGATGATTGTTATAAAGAGGAAGGTAACAACACCCTCATTGCACCTAAGAGCTCTTTTGCCTCTTAACAAAAACAGAAATATCTGAGCAATGTAGGCACAAGTGGAAAACACTGTTTCATTTGGATGAACATAACCTATCTGCAGGACTGGGGTGATACACTGGGGTCTGGTGACAATAACCTATCTATCTGCAGGACTGGGGTGATACACTGGGGTCTGGTGACACTAACCTATCTATTTGCAGGGCTGGGGTGATATGCTGGTACTGGTGACAGTAACCTATCTATCTGCAGGGCTGGGATGATATGTTGGTTCTGGTGATACTAACCTACCTATCTGCAGGGCTGGGGTGATATGCTGGTTCTGGTGACACTAACCTATCTATCTGCAGGGCTGGGGTGATATGCTGGTTCTGGTGACACTAACCTATCTATCTGCAGGGCTGGGGTGGTATACTGGGGTCTGGTGACACTAACCTATCTATCTGCAGGGCTGGGGTGATATGCTGGGTCTGGTGACACTAACCTATCTATCTGCAGGGCTGGGATGATATGTTGGTTTTGGTGATACTAACCTACCTATCTGCAGGGCTGGGGTGATATGCAGGTTCTGGTGACACTAACCTATCTATCTTTCAGGGCTGGGGTGACATGCTGGGTCTGGTGACAGTAACCTATCTATCTGCAGGGCTGGGGTGATATGCTGGTTCTGGTGACATTAACTTATCTATCTGCAGGGCTGGGGTGATATGCTGGTTCTGGTGACACTAACCTATCTATCTGCAGGGCTGGGGTGATATGCTGGTTCTGGTGACACTAACCTATCTATCTGCAGGGCTGGGGTGATATGCTGGTTCTGGTGACAGTAACCTATCTATCTGCAGGGCTGGGGTGACATGCTGGTTCTGGTGACACTAACCTATCTATCTGCAGGGCTGGGGTGGTATACTGGGGTCTGGTGACACTAACCTATCTATCTGCAGGGCTGGGGTGATATGCTGGTTCTGGTGACACTATCCTATCTATCTGCAGGGCTGGGGTGATATGCTGGGTCTGGTGACAGTAACCTATCTATCTGCAGGGCTGGGGTGACATGCTGGGTCTGGTGACAGTAACCTATCTATCTGCAGGGCTGGGGTGATATGCTGGATCTGGTGACACTAACCTATCTATCTGCAGGGTTGGGGTGATATGCTGGGTCTGGTGACAGTAACCTATCTATCTGCAGGGCTGGGGTGATATGCTGGATCTGGTGACACTAACCTATCTATCTGCAGGGTTGGTGTTCTGGTAACAGATTTCCTTTACTTGTGCTAATAAGGGCTCGGCTTTAGAAGACTCTAGCTTGGTTTAAAAAGGAGACATATAAGATAAGTCATGGAGATAGAGGAGGATGAACCGCAGTGGCATCTAGTGGATGGAAGAATATTGTTCTCCCTCCAAGAAGCTGCACCAAGTCCATAATTTAGGATTTCTCAGAATTCCTCTACAAAAGACTCTACTCAAGGCTGAGCTGAATGGGAATCTTCATTTGCATTGGAATAGAAGCGGAGGGTCCTCGGCGGTGATTGAATGATATCTGTAATTTTAACTATAAAGATCATTTACACTGAGTGAGCCGTGCACCTCCTGCAAGGCCTATAGCAATTATCCTTTATTTATACAGGGCTAGCTGCACAATTGGGAAGGGGAGGGGGATAAAATATACATACAGACAAGACACATGGTGCATGGAGCTAGGAAACAAATGCAGAGAGGGCCGAACCCATTGGAGCTTACAATCTAAGGGAAATGAGACAATTACAATACATCAGCCATGGCATCTAAACCACCTGCCTGTGGACTGCGCGGCTATGCGGCCCCATATGCAGCAATGCGCGGGGTGTTCTAATATTCTGACTTCCCATTTTGCCAAGCACTAATTCGTTCTCCAGTAGCTTTACAGTACTTATGGGATCGGATACGATGGGCCAGACAACGAAGTTCGGGGACCTGACGGTTGGTTCACCAGTTTTCCATCCTTGGACCATTTTTGGTGGGAGAACCTTGCGGTATTCGTTTTGCAGTTTCAATTGTTATACCCTGGGGTCTCCGTAGACCCCAGATTTTAATGAGTGGAGGTCCAGGGGAGGTAGAGACAAAACACGGATATTCACCTTTACTCATCTCTCCTAGGTGTCCATTCTTTCCTGGCATCTGATCTTCACCAGCAGCCTTTACCATCATCTTCACACCCCGGAGTCATCATTGTCACCTGGAGCAAACCAACATCATGAGGCTGCCTTAAAGCATCATGATAATAGTGCGGCCCTGTGACCACTGAGGCCCAATCACCGACCTCAGACTTGTAGTCTTCTCTTGTGGTCAGTCCACTGGGGTTGAGTGATCGGGATCGGAAAAGATCGGATCCCCATCGGTGTTTGAGCAAATTTCATGAACGGGATCGGCTGGAAAATGATCGTAAATCGGATTTTGAAATCTCAAGATCGGCTCAATCCTAAAAGTGACTTTACACATAGAGAACTAGGGGTGAGCAATCGGGATCGGAAAAGATCGGATTCCGATTGGCGATCGAGCAAATTTCACGATTGTGATCGGGATCGGCTGGAAAATGAAATGGAAATCTCAAGATCAACTCAACCCTACAGTCCACCCATTGCCTTCCTCTACACCAGAGGCCTCCTCTTCCTCTCCATTTCTTTTCCCTTTGTATAACTGAATGAGGAGCCAATTCTTTCCCTTTCCGCCCTATCATGTGACCTATGAAGGGCAACTCCAATTTAGGCAGGCCCTTTATTTTACTTTCTTCTAGGGTGCAGGACCTCTGTCATGTGACCAAAGGTTCTGCACCTGTTCTGGTTGAATTTTTGGTGACATTTAAAGGCTATTATGGCAAAATGGCCAGGGTTTTAGTGCCAATGTCAAATGTTCACCTTGGGGCCACCACCCTGACCTCATCATCATCCAGTCTGTCTGGGATGACATGAAGACACAGATGGACTGGACCAAGCCTACAACCACAGAAGATCTGGGCTTAGTTCTCCAAGATGGCGGGAACAACCTCCCTGCCGAGTTCTACCAAAAACTGTCCGCAATTACCGAGAAGAACTGATGGAGTTCAAAGGGCAAAGGTCACACCGAATATTGATTCACTTTATTTGGATAAAAAAATTCTTTGCTATTGATTTCCCTTCTCTCCTACATCTGTCACTCTTGTTTATCTCCGACAATTGCCCGATAGACAGAAGGTTTGCGGCATGCAGAAAGTTGCGTATTTGTATTTTACCTGCACGTATCATGCGCAGCACATAATATGTAATCAGGACGATGTCAAACAAATGTAACAGCGTATCATTTTATCCCAAAGTTCTGGCGTATGCTGTAATTATAAATCTTTGTGCAGGGACCGTGTATACCCGAGAATATGCAGCAATTATTATAAGCATAGTTTCCATGCTGTAATTTCACACCAGTCAAATAAACATTTCCGACAAGCAACCTAGAATTTCAAAATAATTTCTGATACGCGCAGCCCCGGATTATTGATGTGGCAACGCACGGAAAGAGGATAACTCCCAACATTGTATGGCAAAATAAGAGGTCACAAAGTCACCACTGATTTTAGGATAGACACTTTAGTATAATGCACCCGAAAAAATTGCTGTTTAATGGTCATGTAGAGGATTAGAAAAGCATGAGTACTTTTTTCCCAAAAACAGCGCCACAGCTATGATCTGGTGGTGTCTAGTATTACAGCTAAGCGCTATACAAAGAACAATGCAAACAAGGATTCAACTGCACAAAGCTTGGATCCCCATCCAGTTGTCACTGTTAGGGGCTGCTCACAACACTGCAGAGTTTTACACTACCCGCATAGTAGATGAGATTCTGGCTAATTCCACCCACACGTTGCAGAAAAATATCCATGGTGGAAATGTTGTGATTTCAAATAGCGTCGCGTTTTTGTAAATTGCAGCATGCCATCCCATACCATTTCTGTTGTACAGACTGCTCCCCACACCTCTTCTGTTACACAGATTTATCCTCATACCACCTCTATTACACAGACTGCTCCCCATACCATCTTTAGTACACAGACTACTCCCTAAACCACCTCTGTTACCTACATTGCTCTCCATAGCTCCTCTTTTAAACAAACCTCTCCCCATACCCCCATTACACAGACTTCTCCCTATTCCCTCTCTGTTACACAGAATGCTCGCCATTCCAATGTGTTACACAGACTGCTCCCCATACCACCTCTGATACACAGACTACTCCCCATACCTCCTATGTTACACAGACTTCTCCCTATACCTCCTATGTTACACAGACTGCTCCTTATACCTCCTATGTTACACAGACTACTTCCCATACCGTCTATGTTACACAGACTGCTCCCTATACCTCCTATGTTACACAGACTGCTCCTTATACCTCCTATGTTACACAGACTACTTCCCATACCGTCTATGTTACACAGACTGCTCCCTATACCTCCTATGTTACACAGACTGCTCCCTATACCTCCTTTGTTACACAGACTGCTCCCTATACCTCCTTTGTTACACAGACTGCTCCCTATACCTCCTATGTTACATAGACTACTTCCCATACCTCCTATGTTACACAGACTGCTCCCTATACCTCCTATGTTACACAGATTGCTCCCTATACCTCCTATGTTACACAGACTACTCCCTATACCTCCTATGTTACACAGACTTCTCCTTATACCTCCTTTGTTACACAGACTGCTCCCTATACCTCCTATGTTACACAGACTGCTCCCTATACCTCCTATGTTACACAGACTACTTCCCATACCTCCTATGTTACAAGACTATTTCCCATACCTCCTATGTTACACAGACTACTTCCCATACCTCCTATGTTACACAGACTGCTCCCTATACCTCCTATGTTACACAGACTTCTCCCTATACCTCCTATGTTACACAGACTGCTCCCTATACCTCCTTTGTTACACAGACTACTTCCCATACCTCCTATGTTACACAGACTACTTCCCATACCTCCTATGTTACACAGACTTCTCCCTATACCTCCTATGTTACACAGACTATTTCCCATACCTCCTATGTTACAAAGACTGCTCCCTATACCTCCTATGTTACACAGACTTCTCCCTATACCTCCTATGTTACACAGACTGCACCCTATACCTCCTATGTTACACAGACTGCTCCCTATACCTCCTATGTTACACAGACTGCACCCTATACCTCCTATGTTACACAGACTGCTCCCTATACCCCCTTTGTTACACAGACTGCTCCCTATACCTCCTATGTTACACAGACTGCTCCTTATACCTCCTATGTTACACAGACTGCTCCCTATACCTCCTGTGTTACACAGACTGCTCCCTATACCTCCTATGTTACACAGACTGCTCCCTATACCCCCTTTGTTACACAGACTGCTCCCTATACCTCCTATGTTACACAGACTGCTCCTTATACCTCCTGTGTTACACAGACTGCTCCCTATACCTCCTATGTTACACAGACTGCTCCCTATACCCCCTTTGTTACACAGACTGCTCCCTATACCTCCTATGTTACACAGACTGCTCCTTATACCTCCTGTGTTACACAGACTGCTCCCTATACCTCCTATGTTACACATGACTTGGGGATGAGGCTATGGTCTCCTCCCGGGTTACTTAACTGACTGACCCACATTAACCCCCTTTAAACACACCCCTTTCCTTACCTCTAACCCAATAAGGACTAGGACACCTGCATTGGATTTTAAAATTGGCCTATTCAGGCCGATTTATTAAACACGTTAACAATCAAAATTCTTATCACAAACCGCCTAAGACGGGTGGTAGTTACATAACTACACATTATAAAATGACATTATAAACAATTGTAACAGATTACACAACTATAAAGTGCAAACATAAAAACACAGTAAACATGACGAGAGGCACTGCCCCATCTACCCAGGTGCAGCAGCACCCACCTCGGGTAGTCTCTTTTACTTGAAACTACAAGAAGCCTGACCCCTGAGGGACCTTAGCCCTACTAGAGGACAACCCAGGCTTCCACACTCCACCCCAGGATCCCCATACCGCTGATGAGGTCCTAGCACTGACCACTAGGCCTCTCACCCCCCACTAACCCCCGCTAAACCCAGCTACAAACCCACTACCCCAAAATATGGGCGGGCGGGTGGGCCAATCCCTGTGTGCACGCAAGCTGGAATGCCCTAACTGTCTCCCCTGCCCCTACTATAATACCTCTGACCCCTCCCCTTATTTTCGCGCCTCAAAACAAACCTCCACTTAACCCCTTACGTCCCCTTATCCTCCCCCCAGTCATGTGGGCCCTATCCCCTAGTGTCTTGGGCCTTTCTGACTACTTCCCATACCTCCTATGTTACACAGACTTCTCCCTATGCCTCCTATGTTACACAGACTTCTCCTTATACCTCCTATGTTACACAGACTGCTCCCTATACCTCCTATGTTACACAGACTACTTCCCATACCTCCTATGTTACACAGACTTCTCCCTATACCTCCTATGTTACACAGACTTCTCCCTATGCCTCCTATGTTACACAGACTTCTCCTTATACCTCCTATGTTACACAGACTGCTCCCTATACCTCCTTTGTTACACAGACTACTTGCCATACCTCCTATGTTACACAGACTTCTCCCTATACCTCCTATGTTACACAGACTTCTCCCTATACCTCCTATGTTACACAGACTATTTCCCATACCTCCTATGTTACACAGACTGCTCCCTATACCTCCTATGTTACACAGACTTCTCCCTATACCTCCTATGTTACACAGACTGCACCCTATACCTCCTATGTTACACATACTTCTCCCTATACCTCCTATGTTACACAGACTGCTCCCTATATCCCCTTTGTTACACAGACTGCTCCCTATACCCCCTTTGTTACCCAGACTGTTCCTCATGCCCCCTCTGTCACACAGATTGCTTACATAAACTACTCTCAATATCTCAGACTGTTGGACTGAAGTAAATGGGACCTTAAAAAAATAGGTGCCGCACAGATGCTGAAGAGATTCATTAAATACACAGATAAGGCTCAGGGTCATGTGAATGAGGTAGACTGCCCCCTATGTCCCTTCTCTTACGCTTCCTATGTCCCCTTTCTTTTAACTGCTCCTTAGATCCCTTCTCTTGCAGATATACCTTATGACCACACTGAGGTCCACAATAGAAAATTGTAGCAAGAAATTGATGTTGCTCTTATTATTGGCTAAAAAATAATCACAGATAATGGGCCTTGTAGAAGTCTATGCAGACGGCTATGACTGTGGTGACTATGCAGATATGGGGGCATTGCATATATTGAGATCCCTTGCAAATATTTACTATGGAGCCTGGTGATCTCTATAATGTAGGCCTCAAGTCCTTAGTTTGAGCATATCAACCCTACCCTGCAGATAAATAGGTTAGAGACACCTGAATCCTACAGTGTTTTCCCTTGTGAATAGCTGACATATATCCTTTTTTGTCAATATGCAAATTAACTTTACAGATCAACAAGGGCGTGGTCATTGCTCCAAAGAATTAATCAGCCAATCGTTGCTCCAAAGATCTCAGCAATGAAGGCAATGATTCACAAGGGGGAAAAACTGTAGGATTCAGGTCACCCTAACCTATCTATCTGCCGGCCTGAAGTGATATACTAGTATCAGGTGAAACTAACCTATCTATCTGCAGTACTTGTGTGATATGCTGGCTCTGATTACATTAGCCTATCTATCTGCATGATTTGGTTGATATGCTGATTCTGGTGATGCTAACCTATCTATCTGCAGGGCTGGAATGATATGCTGAGGTCTGGTGACACTAACCTATCTATCTGCAGGGCTGGGGTGATATACTGGTTCTGGTGACACTAACCTATCTATCTGCAGGGCTGGGGTGATATGCTGAGGTCTGGTGACACTAACCTATCTATCTGCAGGGCTGGGGTGATATGCTGGTTCTGGTGACACTAACCTATCTATCTGCAGGGCTGGGGTGATATGCTGGTTCTGGTGACAGTAACCTATCTATCTGCAGGGCTGTGGTGATATGCTGGTTCTGGTGACATTAACCTATCTATCTGCAGGGCTGGGGTGATATGCTGGTTCTGGTGACACTAACCTATCTATCTGCAGGGCTGAGGTGATATGCCGGTTATGGTGACACTAACCTATCTATCTGCAGGGCTGGGGTGATATGCTGGTTCTGGTGACATTAACCTATCTATCTGCAAGGCTGGGGTGATATGCTGGGTTCATTTGACCATAACCTATCTATCTGCAGGGCTGGGGTGATATGCCGGTTATGGTGACACTAACCTATCTATCTGCAGGGCTGAGGTGATATGCCGGTTATGGTGACACTAACCTATCTATCTGCAGGGCTGAGGTGATATGCCGGTTATGGTGACACTAACCTATCTATTTGCAGGGCTGGGGTGATATGCTGGTTCTGGTGACACTAACCTATCTATCTGCAGGGCTGGGGTGATATGCTGGTTCTGGTGACACTAACCTATCTATCTGCAGGGCTGGGGTGATATGCTGGTTCTGGTGACACTAACCTATCTATCTGCAGGGCTGGGGTGATATGCTGGTTCTGGTTATTGTCACCTATCTATCTGCAAGGCTGGGGTGATATGCTGGGTTCATTTGACCATAACCTATCTATCTGCAGGGCTGGGGTGATATGCTGGTTCTGGTGACACTAACCTATCTATCTGCAGGGCTGGGGTGATATGCTGGTTCTGGTTATTGTCACCTATCTATCTGCAAGGCTGGGGTGATATGCTGGGTTCATTTGACCATAACCTATCTATCTGCAGGGCTGGGGTGATATACTTGGTTCTGATAGCACTAACCTATCTATCTGCAGGGCTGGGGTGATCTGCTGGGTTCTTGTGATCGTAACCTATCTATCTGTGTGGCTGGGTGATATACTGCATTCTGGTGACCCTAACCTATGGGTGGATATGTTGTCCACGTGTAACATAATGGAAGTAGATCTATGTCTCACTTATTCGACCACAGGAGTATACAGTTTACCGCTGGTCTTATTCTCATCCATTCGTGACCATCAGATCTCCGAACGTTTGTCACGAAGTGATCCCCAATCTTGATGTCTTAGACGTTACCTCCGGCGTGTTATTATTACATCTGTCATCACACCAATTATGATCAGATCCTGAACACCAGTGTTTTAAATAGTGTAAATTGTATAAATACCGTCTAATATGCTTACTAACTAAAAACCCAAATGTATGCAGATGATGCTATTATATTTGTAGAAAAATCTCATTTGAATGACACGGAAGTCAAAATAGAATAGCAGCCGGCGATAATTCCCTGTAATAAATCATTAAATACATCAGCTAATCAGATGCTGAAATTACGGTGTTAGATACGTCTCCATTTGTATAAGGCAGTCAGAGATTTGCATAAAACCTTCAATGTCAAACATATTTTCGCAGCTTTTCCATTCCTATTTTTTCTCTTTGACTTTTGAGTTGTGATTTGTCATTCCGCTACATATCAAGTTTGGTTATTATTATTATCATTTTGTTTTTTTTGCCATTCTAAAAGAAGTTTTTGGGAAAACATAACGGATGGCGAGCAGCTATTGGATTGGCCGTACGAAGGGACTGGGGGGCTTCAATGAGCACTGGAGCCCCTTCTATATAAAGTAAAGTTAAATGCCAAAGGTCAATAGAGTGGAAGGAGAAGGACTTGTACTGGCCAGAACTTTCCACCAGTGGTCAAGAGTGGATCTTCTGCTCCCTACGACTATAATAGAAGCAGGTTCAGTAGGTAACATCATTATCTTAGGCTAGAGTCACACTTGGGCTGGGCTTGGTTACCCATGGACCCCATAGACTATAAGGCTGAGTTCAGATAGGGTTTTTTGGAACGGAATTTGATGCGGTGGCCATCTTAGATTCCGAACCAAAAAAACGGTAGCCATGACTGGATTCCAGTGCAGAGTGCACCAGCATCTAGTCGCGGCACACTGCTGCCTCAAATGAATGAGCCTAGTCAGGAGGGAGTGCCTTCAGTCCGCAGCTGAACCGGTCGTGGAATCTGCCTGAAAAAAGGGCATGTCGCTTCTTTTTTGTTCCTGCTTGCGGAAAAAAATGACCAGCACCCATTGATTTCAATGGGAGACATATTTTTGGTCAGGATTTTGACGCATCAAAATCCTGACCAAAAAACCCCATCTGATCTCAGCCTAAAGGTAAGTTCACACTCCCTCCTCCCGACTAGGCCCATTCATTGGGCCTAATCCGGTGCGGAGCACGCAACTGGTTGCCGGTGCAGTGCACCGGCATTCAGTCGCGGCTACTCATTTTTTGCACCGGTACCTGTGGGGACCTCCGCCTCAGGTTCCAGTCCAAAAAACTCCATGTGAACTTACCCTAATGGTCCACAGATCCCATTGATTTCAATGGGTGCCGGCTTACGCGTGTAAGTCAGCACTCATTGAAATCAGTGGGATCTGTTTTGAAGCGCCGCGCTCTGACACGTGTATACATGTCTAAATGAGTGGTGCGTTACTCCGTGAGAACAGAGCCTTATAGTCCAGCTTGCATCCTGTTCCTGTCCGTCATTAGACCGTTTTTCTGTACTTTTGCTTATATGATGGACCAGAAGAACGGAAACTTCGACACATGTGAATGCGGCAGAATCATGTAGAGTGTCAATCAATGTCAGTCAGATAGAATGACTTCTACCTCATCATGAGATCCCTGGCAAAAAAATTGCAGTATTACAACATTATGGAAGTTCAGAATTAAAATGATTCCAAAAATTCAGGTTTTTTAGCATAATAAATAATTTTTATGAATAAATTAAATACTTATATTTCTACGCCCATGGTCCAAACACTAATGTAAATTTTTGAAAATGTGTGAAAGGTTATTGGCCCACCAGCCATATACAGCCTATAGCCTTAAAGGGTTCCTATCATACAAACCCTTTTTTTTCTAAGTAACACGTCGGCATAGCCTTAAGAAAGTCTATTCTTCTCCTACCTTTCGTTGTCTTCTCCTCACCGCCATTCTGTAGGAATTCTGGTTCTTGTCGGTATGCAAATGAGTTCTCTCACAGCACTTGGGGCGGCCCCAGCGCTCAAACAGCACTGGGGGTGTAGCCAATGCTGCGAGAGAACTCTCTTCAGCGCTGCCTCCATCTTCATCCTCTTCTTCTGGCGCAGGTTTCAGACTTCTAGGCCTTGGCCATCGGGCAGAACAGACTGCACTTGCCAACAGGCCACAAGAAAATGGTTGCTTACACAGTATCGGAGGATGGAGGCGGCGCTGGAGAGAGTTCTCTCACAGCATTGGGGACGCCCCCAGTGCTGTTTGAGTGCTGCGGCCCGCCTCCAGTGCTGCGAAGGAACTCATTTGCATACCGACAGGAACCGGGATTCCTACGGAACAGCAGCGCGGAGAAAACAACGAAAGGTAGGAGAAGAATAGCCTTTCTTAAGGCTACTCCTATGTATTAGTCAGAAAAAGAGGGTTTGTATGATAGGATCCCTTTAAAAATATTATATAAGTAGTGATTTTATTTAGTAAAAATCTTACAAGCACACACATATCACATGCTAACACAAGCTTTTTTCCATCCCCACTCCCCAAAATCAATAATTTAACTAAAATGTTTCTACTAAAATGTTTCTATAAATCATATAACTCGCAATGAAAGGGACAAGTCCTCACACAGCTACGTGGGCGGAAATTTAAAATCATTTTGGCAGTTGTGAGGCAGCGATGAAAGAACAATTTTGGTCATAAAATTTGTTGTCAAATATTTCCTATCATTGTAACGTACTGATTCATACAAAAAATGCCTACATTGTCTCCGCTGTGGAATGTACAATGTAACTTCAAAACACGAAATATATATGGTGGGGTTAGTGTTTCATTTATCCTCCCCTCCCCCCCAAAAAAAATAAATAAATAAATAAATTGATAAAGCTAAACCTGAAAATTGTGTCATTGAAAAATATAACCTGTCCCGCACAAAAAACAAACCCTCATGAGGCTGTATAGAAAGGAAAATAAGAAAGTTATGGCTCTTGGAGCACTGTATGCATATCCTGGGAAAGCAATTGCCAGAGTTGAGGGACGATGGCAACATGGAGATTCTGCTGTGGCCGGCACCTCAGTGGTGTAACTTGAGTGGGTGCAGAGGGTGGAGTCATACCAGGGCCCAGGAGCCTAAGGGGCCCCATAAGCACTTGCATCAGTACTGAGATTGCAGCTTCCATCTGACCTATAAACTAAGGAGACTCACAGATTACCCTAACCACACTAAGGTGTATTAAACTCCTTAGTGTTAGGAGTATTTAGGTTCTTTACTTTCTATTTTTCTTACCTGGGGAGTTTTTGGCTGCGCAGTGTCTGGGGTGGCATCCTGGCGCTGCGGGGTTGTCCTGTCGTGAGTATTGGTGCGCACCTTCTGACTTGCACGTGCGCACTGATGGTAGGCAGCTTTATCTCCTGGTTGATTAGTCTGTCCTCCCATTTGCACCTGGGAGGAGTGGTCTCTACTCTGTATTTAAACCCATGCCTCCCATGGTTCTGTGCTGAGTGTCGCTTTTACAGAGCTAGGCCTTAGCAGGAGGAGTAGGTGGTGCTCTGGGATAGAGGAAGTTCCGTGGTTGATTTTTGGGAGGTTTGGGTGAACGAGTTGGTTTGTGTGTTTTCCCTTCTGTGTTCACCAATCCTCCCTCTGTGTATAATTGACTGTGTGTGTGAATTGCCTTATCCTTTGATTTCTACTCGGTTTCCCTGTGTTTGTTTCCTAGTGTAAGGTTCCTTCCCATATTGGTTTGGGGGAATCCTTTCCCACATGTTTCCTGTGTGCTGCTTGTGTTGTTAGTCAGCGCACACCCTTGTCAGTCCCTGTCAGTAGCAGCTTCACTTGTTCGTTAGGGGTGACCCCCTTTAGTCTCCAGTCCCTAGAGATCTTATAGGGCATTCCTTCTCCCACTTCCCTCTAGGCCTACGGTATCAGTGAGAGAGGAGCTGTCGGGGTCAGGCTTAGCCTGAGTACAGCCGACCCACACCCGTGAGGCAGGGACCGGGATAGCTAGTGGGAGTAGTGCAGGGCGAGATTCCCTACTGCTATTCCTTAGCCCCGTTGCAGCTACCTGGACTGACATAACAGTACACTCAGCCGGTAAAAAAAAAAAAAAAAAAAAAAAGGTTTGTTTGCATTATGACGGACCTGAAACAGTTGTACCAGGCGGTGCAGCAGATTTCCACTGAGATGGAGGGGATCAAGCTACGAATGGATGCCATCCAAGCTTCTGGCGTATCTCAAAAGTCAACTTACCTGAACCCTTCCGAGGTAAGAGGTCAGATTTTTTCCGATTTCAAAAGGACTGTCTTTTGTATTTCCGGCTACGGCCTTTTTCCTCCGGTTCTGAGGTACAGAGAGTTGGGATTATTATTACTTTATTGAGAGATGATCCCCTCATCTGGGCACATTCGTTACCAGCCGACTCAGCTTGCTTACTAACAGTAGAGGCGTTTTTCTCCACAATGGGGTTACTGTATGACGACCCAGACAGGGTACGCACGGCTGAGTATAACCTACGACGTGTGGTGCAAGGGGATCACGCTATAGAGAAACATTGCACAGAGTTTCGTAGGTGGGCAGCAGAAGTACACTGGAATGACCCCGCTCTACTTAGTCAGTTTGAGACAGGACTCTCAGACCAGGTTAAAGACCATCTAGTTTCTCACCCTGTTCCGGGAGATCTAGATGAAGCCATGCAGCTGGCAATTAGAGTTGGACGGCGCCTCCGGGAGCGTGGAGACAAGAGTCCTGGGGGCTTAGCCCTCCTCAATTCTCTGTTTTTAGAGAGGACCCGGGGGACCAACCCATGCAGATTGGGGCCACTGTGCGAAGTGCAAGACCCAAGAGTGAAGGGTCCCGCACAGTACGCTGTTTTGTGTGTGGAGGGATGGGACATGTAGCAAGGGTATGCCCCTCCAGAGAATGGTTCGCCAAGGAGAGTAATAACCCCAGGTCTATTGAGGGTAAAGGGAGAAAACCTACTAAGGAGGGAGGTGTGCATATTTCCTGTACTCAGACTGCCGGGTTGACCCTTGAAGGATGGGTAAATGGGCAGAAGTGCCGGATTTTGGTTGATTGTGGTTCGGCAGTCAACCTTATTGACTCAGAGTTTTGTGAGCAATTTAGGGTGAGTCCTTTGGTCTTGGAGTCTCAGATACCGGTGTGGGCTATTGATAAGACCCCTCTACAGCAAGCTGTCATCTCCAAACAGGTGGAGGGTTTGGAGTTTATTGTGGGTGGCCACAGGGAAGAGATTGACTTGTTCTTGTTGTCTAAGTTACCAGCACAAGTAGTTTTGGGGTGGCCCTGGCTGAAGCAGCATAACCCTATTATCAACTGGGAGACCGAGTCAGTAGTTTCTTGGGGGCAGGGGTGTAATGGTCGATGTCTGCCCATATCCGTTATGTCTTTGTCTATAGACAATTTGCCTCAAGAAATATGTGAGTTCAGGGAGGTCTTTGAGGAAAGGGCAGCCAAGACATTACCACCACATCGCACCTATGATTGCTCGATTAAATTTATACCTAATGCAGTGTTACCCAAGACAAGGTTGTACAATCTCACTATTCCGGAGAGGGAGGCGCTCAAAGAGTATATTGAGGGGAGTCTAGAGGTGGGGCATATTCGCCCATCTAAGTCCCCAGTAGCAGTGGGGTTTTTCTTTGTAAAGAAGAAAGATGGAGGGTTGCGCCCTTGTTTGGATTTTAGGGAGATTAACAAAATCACGGTGCGGAATCCCTATCCCATTCCGTTGATCTCTGATCTATTCAGCCAGATTACGGGAGCCCGCTGGTTTAGTAAAATAGATTTACGTGGGGCGTATAACTTGCTGAGAATCCAGAAGGGGGATGAGTGGAAAACAGCGTTTAACACACCCCTAGGACACTTTGAGAATCTTGTGATGCCTTTCGGTCTAACCAATGCGCCTGCGTTTTTTCAGAATTTTATTAATGATGTACTAAGTGCCGTCATAGGGAGGGGGGTTGTGGTCTATCTGGACGATATACTCATTTACACCCCGGATTTGGAGACTCATTGGGAGAGAGTGAGAGAGGTTTTAGATCTCCTGAGGGTTAACCAATTAAGTGCTAAGCTGGAGAAATGTGTGTTCGCGGTCAATAAATTATGTTTCCTTGGCTATATCCTATCGGAAAAGGGGTTCGAGATGGACCCTGAGAAGGTCAGGGCAGTCTTGGAGTGGCCGCGACCCGAGAACCTAAAGGCGGTCCAACGGTTCTTGGGGTTCTCCAACTATTATCGCCAGTTTATCAAGGGATTTTCTGAGGTTGTGAAACCTATCTCGGACTTGACTAAGAAGGGGGCTGACTGTGCTAAGTGGTCGCCAGAGGCGCTAGCTGCGTTTGAAGAACTGAAGAAGCGATTCTCGTCCGCTCCCATTTTGAGACAGCCGGATGAGAGGTTGGCCTTCCGAGTGGAGGTGGATGCCTCCTCGGTGGGGGTGGGAGCAGTACTTTCTCAGGAGTTCGAGGAGGGTACGCATCCCTGTGCCTTCTTTTCTAAGAAATTCTCTGCCTCTGAACGGAATTATGACATCGGAGATAGGGAACTACTAGCAATAAAACTAGCGTTCGAACATTGGCGTCATTTCCTGGAGGGGGCCAGAAGGCCAGTCCAGGTATTTACTGACCACAAGAATTTGATTTATCTTGGGTCGGCGAAGAGATTAAATGCACGGCAGGCCAGATGGGCTCTATTTTTTGCGCGGTTCCATTTTAACGTGACTTATGTGCCGGGTTCAAAGAATGTTAAGGCTGATGCTTTATCCCAGTATATGTCGACTGAGGAGGAACGAGAGGCGCCTGCCACTATTCTTGGGGATGGAGTGGTGGTAGCAGTATTGGGCGCGAAATTGGAGAAGGCCTTGATCGAAGCGCAACACGCTGCACCTTCCAAGATACCTAGAAACAAGCTTTTTGTCCCAACTACTCTCCAACAAAGTCTCCTGAGGGAGTGTCACGAGTCGGTTCTTGCTGGTCACCCGGGGGTTTCAGAGACCATGAGATTGGTGTCTAGGAATTTTTGGTGGCCAGGGTGGAGTAAGGAGGTCTTGCAGTTTGTTCAAAATTGTTCGGTCTGTGCAAGAGCCAAGGTGTCGCATACCCGTCCCCACGGTCTTCTACATCCATTGGAACCTCCTAAGGCACCTTGGACTCATCTGTCTATGGATTTCATCACGGGCCTTCCGGTGTCTAAGGGTTTCACGGTCATTTGGGTAGTCGTTGACCGCTTCACGAAAATGTGCCATTTGATCCCGTTTTCCAGGCTGCCATGTGCCAAGACACTATCTGAGGCGTTTATTAAAGAAATTGTAAGGTTGCATGGTCTTCCTGAGGAGATCGTTTCGGACAGGGGACCGCAATTTGTGGCTAAATTCTGGCGGGCTTTTTGCAGCAGGTTGGGAGTTACACTGTCGTTTTCCTCCGGGTTTCACCCAGAGTCTAACGGACAAACAGAGAGGAAGAATCAGGATGTGGAACAGTTTTTGAGGTGTTTTGTTCGAGAGAACCAGAATAATTGGGCTGCCTTTCTCCCCCTGGCAGAATTTTCCCTAAACAACCATGATTCCAATGCCACAGGTACCACACCTTTTTTTTGCTCCGGTGGTAGACATCCTGTTTTCGGAGTATTTTCTTCCATTTCTTCCCCAGTTCCGGAGGAGGAGCTATTTTCTAAAAAGCTGCAAGGGGTATTGTCCCGTATCTGAGAGAATCTGGTGCGGGCGTCGCACCAGGCTAAGGTCCAGGCGGATCGGAAGAGAGGAGAGTTGCAGTTCTTCCCTGGTGAGATGGTTTGGTTGTCCACCAAGAATATCAGGTTGAAGGTTCCTAGCAAGAAGCTGGGTCCCAGATTTGTGGGTCCTTTTAAGATCATCAAGATGGTAAATGAAGTGGCGGCGCAGCTGCAACTACCTAAAAGGTGGAAGATAAACCGGGTCTTCCATGTCTCCTTGTTAAAGAAGGCCAAGAAGGGAACGTCTCCAGTTAAGGTTCCACCAGTTTCTGAGTCCGGGGAGTATGAGATATCCCGAGTTCTGGATAGCAAATATGTTCGGGGGAAGCTACGGTATCTGGTGGCATGGAAGGGATACGGTCCTGAGGATAATTCTTGGGTCCTGGAGTCGGATGTGTCAGCTCCCAGACTCGTGGAGAAATTCCACAAGGAGTTCCCGAAGAAGGATGCTCCTAGAGAATCCGGAGTCTTCTCCTTGAGGGGAGGATCCTGTTAGGAGTATTTAGGTTCTTTACTTTCTATTTTTCTTACCTGGGGAGTTTTTGGCTGCGCAATGTCTGGGGTGGCATCCTGGCGCTGCGGGGTTGTCCTGTCGTGAGTATTGGTGCACACCTTCTGACTTGCACGTGCGCACTGATGGTAGGCAGCTTTATCTCCTGGTTGATTAGTCTGTCCTCCCATTTGCACCTGGGAGGAGTGGTCTCTACTCTGTATTTAAACCCATGCCTCCCATGGTTCTGTGCTGAGTGTCGCTTTTACAGAGCTAGGCCTTAGCAGGAGGAGTAGGTGGTGTTCTGGGATAGAGGAAGTTCCGTGGTTGATTTTTGGGAGGTTTGGGTGAACGAGTTGGTTTGTGTGTTTTCCCTTCTGTGTTCACCAATCCTCCCTCTGTGTATAATTGACACAGTGAGTGAGTGAATTGCCTTATCCTTTGATTTCTACTCAGTTTCCCTGTGTTTGTTTCCTAGTGTAAGGTTCCTTCCCATATTGGTTTGGGGGAATCCTTTCCCACATTTTTCCTGTGTGCTGCTTGTGTTGTTAGTCAGCGCACACCCTTGTCAGTCCCTGTAAGTAGCAGCTTCACTTGTTCGTTAGGGGTGACCCCCTTTAGTCTCCAGTCCCTAGAGGTCTTATAGGGCATTCCTTCTCCCACTTCCCTCTAGGCCTACGGAATCAGTGAGAGAGGAGCTGTCGGGGTCAGGCTTAGCCTGAGAACAGCCGACCCACACCCGTGAGGCAGGGACCGGGATAGCTAGTGGGAGTAGTGCAGGGCGAGATTCCCTACTGCTATCCCTTAGCCCCATTGCAGCTACCTGGACTGTCATAACACTTAGCACCCGTAACCATTGCTATCATAAATTCACTCTAGGGATGAGGTAGGGGGCCTGGACAAAAAGATTGCACCGGGGCCCACAAGACTTTCGTTACACCACTACGGTACCTGACTCCTTGGACAATGAGCCACTGTGCCTGGACTTCTCCTTTGAACTTCTGCAAAGATACCACCCCCTGCTGGCCCCCTACATGTCATCTGGTGTGTAGAATGACATGGCTTACAAGTGGCAAGGAGAAGGCTTCTTTCTTTTGCTTCTTCCTTATTGTAAATACTGGAAATTATCCTCCACTCCCAAACTTATTCCTTTTTCCATGTTTTCCCACTCCCCAAGAACATGGGAAAGGACCCTTAAATCAGTTAACAGCTTCTTCCATGGGGCAAACCACAAGCACAACTACCTTTGGCCTTTAGAGAGGACCTTTCACTACCTCCACCAATTCTAGTTCTGGATTAAAAGTTGCTGCTCCACTGATTCAAGCACGGTTGGAATTTTCTCTCTAGTCCTCACCATTCCCGAGCAACACAAGTGCAGGTAGGTTAGGTGCCTGATGTGCTATTTAAGCCCTGGGCGGTGTCAAGCAGGGGGTGTGATTCTAAGCTCCGATCAGAGTCAGCCAATGTGAGAGGTCAGCATCACACCCCTTGTCTGCTCCACTCAGAAACCGCCCTCCTGACAGTACAGAGACTAAATAGCATATCAGGCACCAAAACTAACAGAACTGATTGCTTGGGAATGGTGGGGGGTAGAGAAAAAAATTCCAACTGTATAGTGCAGGCACCAGAACCACCAGAGATGAGCCTGATAAGACTCATCAGACTTATCTCAGGTTAAAGGATTTTTTTTTAATTTTTACAGGCCCATAAGGGCCTGTTGCTGGTCTAGTGTCCCAAATCACCCTGATAGGCTCCCTTTAAGGCCACACATTTTATTGCAGATTTTACTGTGGAAGTAGATTTAGCCAAAGCCTTTAGAAGCCACTTTTGGTTTTGGCTCAAAAAATTGGAGCAAAATTTCCAACCACCCCCAAAAAAGTAGCTCCATACCAGCCTCAGCCTAAGGTTCAAAACAGGCTAGACCATAATGAGTGAAAGGGATTCTACCATTAAAACACTTTTTTCTGGTTGACACGTCGGAATAGCCTTAAGAAAGGCTATTCTTCTCCTACCTTTAGATGTCTGCTCCTCGCCGCCGTTCCATAGAAAACCCATTTTTCACTGTAATGCAAAAGAGTTCTCTCGCAGCACTGGGGGCTGGCCCCAGCGCTCAAAGAGCACTGGGGGCGTCCCCCATGCTGCAAGACAACTCTCCAGTGCCTCCTCTATCTTCTTCAGGAACGTTCTCTTCACACGTCTTCTTCTGGCGCAGGCGGTGAAATTTGTAGGCCTCAGCAGAGCTGACTATGCATGCCCACAGGCCACAAGAAAATGGCCGCTTACTTACTGTATAAGCGGCCATTTTTTTGTGGCCACGCACATGCACAGTCGGCTCTGCCTGAGGCCTGAGGTCTACAAGTTTCACCTGCGCCGGAAGAAGACGTGTGAAGAGGATGTTCCTGAAGAAGGTAGATGCGGCGCTGGAGAGTTCTCTTGCAGCATTGGGGATGCTCCCAGTGCTGTTTGAGCACTGGGGCCCACCCCCAGTGCTGCGAGAGAACTCATTTGCATACTGGCGAAAACCAGGATTTCTACGGAACGGCGGCGCGGAGAAGACATCTAAAGGTAAGAGAAGAATAGCCTTTCTTAGGGCTATTCCGACGTGTCAACCAGAAAAAAAAGTGTTTTAATGGTAGAATCCCTTTAACAAAGAAACTCCGATCCCTTTGGAAACATATCATAGACATCCTGATTTGTTTTCAGATTTTCTAGATAAGTATTACATTACTATTTTCAAAATTTATGGTGCAATTCCAAAAAAAATTCTAAAAATTCTTCCTTTATAGCATCGACAATATTACAATGGAATAACCTTCATCTTTTTTGAATTTTTTGGAATTTGATTGTACAAATGATAAAATGATTAAAAAATTTTTTGTATTCTCTCTACTTTTTGAAATTTTCCTATACAATTTTTCCAATTTTTGGTGTTTTTTTTTTTTCTTTCCTCCCTACGAGTCAAAATACCTGAGTCTTTGTATTCATTAGTCTTAATGAAATGTCAGGATTCAACAACCGGCACTTTGTCTTGGACTTGCCGAGGTTTCTTCTGACAAGACAGTAGAGTAGGTTACATACAGGATAATCTTTGTATTATCAGGTTCCAAACCAATGGAATAGGAGATAAGGAGAAAACTCATAACGTATTATCCGTCCCGTCATTGACTCCTGACACAAGCCTTCTTTTGACACAAATATGAAAGAGCCTGCACATCCCATTCATTCTATGTACCAAGCAGTACAGTGGTGGTCCTTGTTATACCCTCCAATTCAAAGAAGCTTTTTGATAGATCTAATATTTCAATGAAACATTTTATGTTCTACACAGTGTTTGCAAATTCCCTTTAACCCCATTAATAACTGTAGCAAGATTGGTATTTTTTATTTTTTTTTGTATTTTTTGGCACATATTGCTATATATTTTTTATTTTTTGCAATAATATAATTTAATTTTTTAAAATTAATGATGTATTAATTTATTTATTATTTATTCATTTTAATTTTTTATTTTAAAAAATTGATGAAAATTATTACCGTAATTCATTTAACCACTTCAGTACCGGGCCAATTTGTGGTCCAGGACCAGACACATTTTAGGTTTATTTTGTATGTGCGGTTTTGAGGTCTGTAACATTTTTCTCGTATGTCTCAGTCAACTAATTTTTGCATCTTTTTTCGGGGTCAGATAGGGCTTTATTTTTATGTTATCTTTATTTTCGAATGTGTTTTAATTTTTTTTATATCCAGGAAAATATAAACAAAATAGGAGAGAAATTGTGTCTGGTTTTCAATTTATTATTATTTTTTTTATTTAATAACACAAAATGTCACTGAACTTTATAAAATAGTTTTTCCTCTCCGTTACGATAATTTTTATTTTGTATGGTGTCGTCGGGGGTGGGGTTATAACCTTTAATAACAGTGTTTTATTAGCGTATTATTTATTTATTTTTTATTATTTTATTTACATTTTTTAAAAACTTTTTTTATTATATATATATATATATATATATATATATATATATATATATATATATATATATATATTTTTTTTTACAGATTGTGTCCCCATAAGGTGATAAGAGACCTTTGGGGACATCTGATCACTTATTTTTTTGTACTGGAGGCTGATTTCTCCTATAACTGAGGCTGGTACATTTAGCCTCAGTTGCAGGAGAAATACAGCCTCTTGCATGCTATATATACAGCTTACTGAGCTGATCTGGGGTCCTGTAGGACCCAGCAGCTCTTGTAAGACTCTGCTCCCAGCGGATCACGTGTCCGCCGGGTCAGAGGGCAGCTGAATTATGGCTGCTTCCATAGCCGTGTATACAGCGCTCATTGAGCGCTGTATACACAGCGATCGAGAAGGCAGGGGAGGTAATATCTGCCCTGTCTTCTCTCTAGGAGCTCCGGCTGAAGTTACAGCCGACTCCCATTGAAAGCAGCTGCACAATCTCCGTGCAGCTGCTGTGTTCTGACTGGACGTACAGGTACGTCTTGTCAGAACTAGGCAACCACTTCCCGGACGTATATAGTCTATGGGCGGTCCGGAAGTGGTTAAAAAAAAAAATCACCATTTGTATGGTACAAAAAGATTTTGTTAAATACTCTTGTGAGTTAATTAATTTTCGTCTCTTTTCCTTTTTTTATTATTAACAGTGGTTATCTGGGATTTTTTTTAAAATTTTTAACTTGAAAGATGGTAATAAAAACACAACAATTTAAATGACTTGTTGCCGCGGTCTTATATATGGCGCCATATCGTTGCTGCATTATAACACAACAGAATTTGATAATCCAGGCCATCACCAATCTCTACGATGGAGGGGGTCCATATCCTTCATATATTCTGGGGCCACTATTCTGGGTACCTAGGTGTTAGGTCGGGCCGGGGCCTCCATTGTGCTGTGCAGAGGCTCCCGGCCTGCTCTGTGTCCAGCGCCGGAATGGCTGCTGGTTCCGGCACAGGATAGTCCAGAGGCATCTTCTGGAGTTTGTGGAGGTTCCAGTTTTCCCCTGGCGCCGGAGCCAGCACTTCCGGGTCAGGGGGAATCAGCGGCGGGCCTAAGGCTATTTAGGCCACATTCTGGTCCTGGCCCATCGCTGGTTATTCATTTTCCTCATGGTATTAGCTCCCTTGCGGCGAGCCTCTCCTGCTTCCGTCATCTGTCTCCTGCTTCCTGTCTCCTGTTCCTGCTCTTGGATCCCTGGATTGTTTGACCTGGCTTGCTTTACAGACCTCTCCTCCGTGATCCTGATTTGGCACCTTCCTGACCTCCTGTGTATGACCTTTGGCTTTCCTCTTGACCTCCCTTTTGGATCCTGATTTGGCTACCATGTGACCTCCAGTTATCAACCGGGCTTGCTTGATGACAAATTTGCTCCTCAGAGCTCATCTACACTCTAAGGTTAGTGTCTGGATCCTTCTGGGTCCTCCTACTTGGGGTTCACTGGGCAATTGCGGATCCGGGCCTTGGACTGTTACCAAGTCCAACTCCATCATAAGGAGCTCTGGTGAAGAACTCCAGGGTCCGGTTCGGCTCCGGTTAGGAGAGCGAGGCACACCCAGGACTGTTTTTGCCTCAGTGCTTGGTAATTCTAGTTGCCCAGGACTTACTGAGTTATTCGTTGCATCAGGTTCCTAACACTAGGTCTCCTGAACCTTGTCCAGGTTTTCAAGGGAGTAAAGACAAAACCTTATAAAGGTTAACAGCCATGGTTGGTGGGTTACGGTTAGGGCTAACCCTTACATTGGGTGCAGTGGTAACCAGATTGATTTATTTAGTGTATTACTTCCTAAAAATGATAAAGAAGCAGCTCTCTGCTGAGGTAACAATAGTTGTCACAGGAGTCATATCTGCATTCAGGCCCAGAAGCCAGGGGGGCCCACAGGTCCCTATCACCACACTGAAAATGATTAAACCTGTTCATCTCCTTTCTGATTCCCTTTGATGGCCTTCAGTCTGTGCTTTATACGTTTATTCCCCCTGCCCTCTGGTACACTGGAGTGAGAAAATTAATAATACACAGCCTTCCACTGTCAGAAAGGAGGAAATTAATCTTGTAAGGCAAAATAGTAGCAGTTGGTCAGCCATAGATAGTCATGGAGGGAGTGTGCTGAGTAACGGAAACACGTGAGTAGGAATGAGCGATCAGGATCGGAAAAGATCAGATCCCGATCGGCGATCGAGCAAATTTCATGATTAGGATCATCTGGAAAAATGATTGGAAATAGGATTTTGAAATCTCAAGATCGGCTCAACCCTAAAAGTGACTTTTCCCCATAGAGAAGCATTGACTAGGGTTGCGCGATCAGGATCGGGAACGATCGGATCCCGATCGGCGATCGAACAAATTTCACGATCGGGATCGGCTGGAAAATGATTGGAAATCAGATTTTAAAATGAATCCTGAAATCTCAAGATCGGCTCAATCCTACGCGTGAGTATTTTTTTTTATGGTGCATCTTCTCCTGGCCCCTCTGCACAGGGGGGCCCAAACTGAACTTTTACACCAGGACCCGTGAGCCTTTAGTTTTTCCCCTTTAGTAACAATCCCAGTAATATACACGTCTGACTGCGATCCCGATGTATGCTATGTAGATAACCGCACCAGCTGATGGATACAGGTCAATACGCTCCTCCGTATGAATCAAACATCATTCATAAATTCATATTCATATTTGCAAACCATTTGGGAGGAAGCAAAACTTTAGAATGGATACAGCACGTAATTGCCAGGAACATTTCTTGTTAATGTAACATCCTACAGTATATTACAAGTCTAAATTATTCATTCAGTTTTTCCTTCATAAATTACAATTGTGTTTGGGCCAAATCCATAGCAGATGTTTGCTCATCAGTGAATATGTTAAAACACTTGGTGAAATATTTAGAAGGATTTCTATATGTCTATTGAAGCCGTAGTCTGCCTGTCATCACCGGCTATAGATTTCCATAGTGATGAATATGACAGAACACTGCACCGACTGTTTGCCCTGCACAAGACTATCATTGTCTCGAAAGGGGGGGGGGGGGGTCAAAGAATTTTTACGATTTCCTAAGATTGTCTAAAGTTATAGGCAGAGTGAATGGACTCCTAAGTCAATAAATATTACATTATGGGTTAAATTAATTATTCAGATTTTTGGCAATTTTTGGTCAAAAAAGTAAAGTTGAAATTTTTTGACTTGGTTGTGCACCAAAATATAGAAAAACTTGTGCCGATAATAATTTGAGTTTGATATAAGATAGATAAGGAAACTTTGCTCTAGCACCACCTTTTGGAAAGGTGAATCCTTATCAATCAAGGCTGTTAAGAAACCTAATGACTAGAGATAGACATATTTTTTGTCGCGAATGTTCACTGGGATTCATTTCGGTTTTAAGTGAAAGTAGTATTATTATATTCTGGGTCCCAGGGGTCTTCAGGTTCCAGAGTATAGTAACTGGAGGCCGGGGGGCCGGGGTGGGTGCTCAAAATAAAAAACAAGCAGTTATACTCACCTTTCCTGGGCTTCACCATGGTTTGTGGTCTTTTTCCCTAGATGTCCTTGGTGTGGTCCATATCTCTCCCTGATGTCATCAGCCCCAAGTCCTTGATGGGCCTTTGGTGACCTGTGGATGACATCATGAAGAGAGGACACCTTGGACACCTAAGAAAGAAGATCGGATTCTGTCATGAAGCAGGAAAGGTGATTTTTTGATTTTTTTTTTTTTTTTCATGTATACACACCCTCTCTGACCTCCGATTATATTCTGGTCCCCAAAGTATAAAAATTATTTCGTTAAACCGATTTGCTCATCTCTAAAAGTAGCAACATGACCTGAGATTAAAGTCATATCTCCTCCAAAAGAGAGAGAACCATCCACTTTCTCAACCACAGACAGCTGTTTCGGGGTGATCGCCCCTCAATAGTGCAGAGCAGGGTGCTGGGTGACTTGCTAATAGAACTAGAGAAATTCACATAGAAAAACATCTGAAAATATCTAAAATATTTGAGGTCCCCAGTGGCGCTCAAAGACGTAACGGATTGCAAAATTCATTCAGTAGTTGAAATAGTCACATTTTCCCTGACTTCTGTTGATTCTCTGCTGGACTCAAGAAATCCAAGATGTTTCTCCAGGGGTTAAACCTCGCAATAAATTTTTCCAAGAGCCAAGGAAGACAAAATTCGCTGGTTGCTTTTGTAAAAAGGAGAATGTAGGCTACACCAAAGAGAGAGAAGGAATCATAGTCAGGGGCTGGTGAGATAAGGTCAGGTTCATTCAGTAATGGTTAAATTAAAGAGGTCGTCTAATGAACATAAAAATATTTATATTTCTAGACAATTAAAAGATACAAATTTTTGCTAAAATAAATAATAAAAAATTTGCAGAGTTTGAAATATTTTTTTCTAATCATCTGGGTGGTGACAGTCTTTAGTCTTGATCAATTGCCAATGGATACAACCAAGAAAGCAGGAACTTCCTATGCTCTGGAACTGACCATTTCCTTATCGTGTTTGGGTTATCTTCTCATACATGTACTGTCCTCCTGATAACCAGCCATGATGTCCTTAATGGGGTCGGGTTATCTTCTCATACATGTAGCGTCCTCCTGATAACCAGCCATGATGTCCTTATTGTGGTCAGGTTATCTTCTCATACATGTAGTGTCCTCCTGATAACCAGCCATGAAGTCCTTATTGAGGTCAGGTTATCTTCTTATACATGTAGTGTCCACCTGATAACCAGCCATGATGTCCTTATTGTGGTCGGGTTATCTTCTCATACATGTAGTGTCCTCCTGATAACCAGCCATGATGTCCTTATTGTGGTCGGGTTATCTTCTCATACATGTTGTGTCCTCCTGATAACCAGCCATGATGTCCTTATTGTGGTCGGTTATCTTCTCATACATGTAGTGTCCTCCTGATAACCAGCCATGATGTCCTTATTGTGGTCAGGTTATCTTCTCATACATGTAGTGTCCTCCTGATAACCATCCATAATGTCCTTATTGTGGTTGGGTTATCTTCTCATACATGTAATGTCCTCCTGATAACCAGCCATGATGTCCTTACTGTGGTCGGATTATCTTCTCATACATGTAGTATCCTCCAGATAACCAGCCATGATGTCCTTATTGTGGTCAGATTATCTTCTCATACATGTAGTGTCTCCTCCTGATAACCAGCCACGATGTCCTTATTGTGGTCGAGTTATCTTCTCATACATGTAGTGTCCTCCTGATAACCAGCCATGATGTCCTTATTGTGGTCGGGTTATCTTCTCATACATGTAGTGTCCTCCTGATAACCAGCCATGATGTCCTTATTGTGGTCAGGTTATCTTCTCATACATGTAGTGTCCTCCTAATAACCAGCCATGATGGCCTTATTGTGGTCAGGTTATCTTCTCATACATGTAGTGTCCTCCTAATAACCAGCCATGATGGCCTTATTGTGGTCAGGTTATCTTCTCATACATGTAGTGTCCTCCTGATAACCAGCCATGATGTCCTTATTGTGGTCGGGTTATCTTCTCATACATGTACTGTCCTCCTGATAACCAGCCATGATGTCCTTAATGGGGTCGGGTTATCTTCTCATACATGTAGCGTCCTCCTGATAACCAGCCATGATGTCCTTATTGTGGTCAGGTTATCTTCTCATACATGTAGTGTCCTCCTGATAACCAGCCATGATGTCCTTATTGTGGTCAGGTTATCTTCTCATACATGTAGTGTCCTCCTGATAACCAGCCATGAAGTCCTTATTGAGGTCAGGTTATCTTCTTATACATGTAGTGTCCACCTGATAACCAGCCATGATGTCCTTATTGTGGTCGGGTTATCTTCTCATACATGTAGTGTCCTCCTGATAACCAGCCATGATGTCCTTATTGTGGTCGGGTTATCTTCTCATACATGTAGTGTCCTCCTGATAACCAGCCATGATGTCCTTATTGTGGTCGGGTTATCTTCTCATACATGTAGTGTCCTCCTGATAACCAGCCATGATGTCCTTACTGTGGTCGGATTATCTTCTCATACATGTAGTGTCCTCCAGATAACCAGCCATGATGTCCTTATTGTGGTCAGATTATCTTCTCATACATGTAGTGTCCTCCTAATAACCAGCCATGATGTCCTTATTGTGGTCGAGTTATCTTCTCATACATGTAGTGTCCTCCTGATAACCAGCCATGATGTCCTTATTGTGGTCGGTTATCTTCTCATACATGTAGTGTCCTCCTGATAACCAGCCATGATGTCCTTATTGTGGTCGGGTTATCTTCTCATACATGTAGTGTCCTCCTGATAACCAGCCATGATGTCCTTATTGTGGTCGGGTTATCTTCTCATACATGTAGTGTCCTCCTAATAACCAGCCATGATGTCCTTATTGTGGCCAGGTTATCTTCTCATACATGTAGTGTCCTCCTGATAACCAGCCATGATGTCCTTATTGTGGCCAGGTTATCTTCTCATACATGTAGTGTCCTCCTGATAACCAGCCATGATGTCCTTATTGTGGCCAGGTTATCTTCTCATACATGGAAGGGACGGGCAGTAAAAATTCGAAGCCCCGGAAGTGTTTTTGCATCGGGAGCTATGTGGCTGAGATATTGGATTGAGCATCTTCACTCATCTCTAGTAGCGATCTGCATCACCCTACACCCTTACCGATAGATCAGTCTTGGCACCCTACCACTTTTTGGGAACGCCCTGCGTATTGAATCAAGCCCTTTTTCCCATGAGTCATTTCACATTTAGTTTTTTCCGACTAATGATTGTTGATAGATATTACGCTCTCGTAGGGAGTCATGTGAACCCCGGCTTTTATTTTTATTAATTCAGCTCCCAATGAAAACATTTGCTCCCGAGAGGTGAATTTCAGGTGCTGAGCCTGTGCTGTAAAAAAAACCCTTCAAAAATATTTAACAAAAACATAAAAAAAATCTACACACAAGCGGCTACAGTCATCGCAAGCAGTCAGCTATGTTTTGAAAAGAACGTCCAACGCTGAACGTTGCGTGGTGGAAACATACCAAAAAGTGCAGAGGGATTACAAAAGACACCTGATAATTAACTCCAAATCAAAACAACATCTGGTTAACTGCTTCCTGATCCTCATATAATGCTCGGCTTACATATGCTGGAATATTCTGGCACGCACACTCCAAATCTCTGGCAAATACGAGTAAAAGGCATACAATTTACAACAGATTTTCGTTTCCGTGGCCCTTTTCATCATCTACTTAATAATTCATGTTTACATTTCTGATCATAAGGAGCGGAAGGGAAAAATGAAAATTAAATTTTAAAATTTATTACTTTTTTATACATTTTATAAATTTGGACTTTAATATTTTCAAAATGATCAAGAATTAATTTGCCCAAATTTTTTTTTTTTTTTTTTTTGTAGTTCAAAATAGAATAAAAATTAGGGCTAATGCATTGCAAAAAAAAAACAACCCAGCAATTCTATTGTGGACTATATAGAGTGACCCGCAATAGAACCCATCGTGGTAACGGGATCCCAACAGGATCCCAGACCCAGATCTTATTCCGGGTGCCAGTGATCAGCTTTGACCGAGGCACCAGAGAGGTTAAGGCCCATGATCAGTGCGGGCACTGATCGCGGGCATTAGTGCTTCATGTCTACTGTATGAAACATTAGACACTGTGCCAGGGCTCCAGGGGGGGGGGGGGGGGGCAGTTTTGCTGTCCTAAGTCAGTCCAGGACAAGCTATCCTGGACTGGCTTAGCATCGCCGTCACCGAGCAGTGGATTATGGCGGCTCTGTGGACACAGCGCTGCTCCAGTGGTCGCACCTCACACTTAGCAGAGAGCATGTCCTCTCCCTACCTACTCTCTGCCTGCTAACGCTGCCCGCTCCACCCCCTCTGCTCTGATCCGCCCCCTCCACTCTGCCCCCTCCGCTCGGCTCCGCCCCTCCGCTCGGCTCACTTCAATGGGAGTGCACGTAAAGCCGGCTTTACGAGCGCTCCCATTGAAGTGAATGGGAAGTGTTTAGAAGCGATCGCGTGTACGGCTCGGAATGAGCCGAGCGCTTACGCCGTGTGAACGGGCCCTTAGCCTTAATCTTGGTAAGACAGATAGAAGACACAATTTATCAGATAGACAGGTTGGATACTTTTTACTAACTTGGCTCATCTTAAGGCCGGGCCCCACATTGCAGAAACGCAGCGGAGGAAAAATGCTGCGATTGCAAAAACACTCACATTACTGAAAATCGTAGCAGGTCAATTATACCCATGGAAGTCTTGGCCTTTCTGTATAGATGTAATAGGGGCAGAAAGGAAAACGCGCAATGAAAAACACTGTGGAAAAAACGTGATGCGTTTCCTCCGTGGTTGTTTCCGCAGCGTCTTATGTTGCGTTTCGCTATGCGGAGCCTTAGCCTAAAAAAACACAGCGTTTTCAGTACCAGCATAGTGAATGAGATTCTAGTTATTCTCGTCCACACATGACGGAAAAAAAAGAGCAGGGTAATTTTAGCTGCAGAATCGTGAGCGTCTTCCCTAAAGATTTCCTGGGGAACTTAAAAAGCAGCAAAAACACAATGAAAAATTCTGCAGGAAAAAAAGCACCAAAAACTCGTATTTTTTTTTGTTTGTTTGTTTCTGCTACGTTTTTCTTTGCTCATATTCTTTCCCTATTAAATCTACAGGGAAGAAGCTGATGGTTAAATTGCTTTTCGCTATGTGGGCCGTAGTCTAAGGCTGAGGCCCCGCGTTGCGGATACGCAACGTTTTTTGATGCAGATTTTGTTGCGTTTTTTTGCACCAAAGCCAACAATGACTGCAAAAGGAATAGGACATATACAGGAAGTTCTTATACATCTCCCCTCCACTCAATCCACTCTTCACTTTTTGGCTGGGGCCCCACGGGCCGGACGCGCTGCAATTTGCCTGTGGCGGAAACACCACTGGAACAATCTCGGTGTTTTACAGTACAGACAAGGTGGATGGGATTCGAGCGAATCCCATGCCCACTATGCAGTAAAAACCTCCGAACGGACACGTTGCGATTTCCAAAATTGGCTCAGTTTTGGGAATTGCAGCATGTTAATTATATCTTCAGAAACATAGCTCTTTATTGCTGCGGGAAATCCCGTGGCTGAGGATCCACGTTGCAGCTTTTTTGTTGCAAATTTTGGTGCATTTTTTTGAGCCAAAGCCAGGACTGGATTGGGCAAAAGGTAGAAGTATAAAGCCAGGTTCACACGGGGGTTTCTTGGACCAGATTTTGAGGCGGCGGCTGCCTCAGAATCCGGTCCAAAAAACGGTTAGCAGTGATTGGATGCCGGTGCAGTGCATACAGTGCACCGGGATCCAGTAGTGGCATTCCGCTCCTGGTTAGGCCCAAATAAATGGGCCTAGTCAGGAGGAAGTGTCGGGTCACGGACTGAATCAGCCACGGAATCTGCCTCAAGAAAGGGCAGGTCGCTTCTTTTTTCCGTGAGCAGGAGGAGTGCGCTTGCAGAAAAAGGAACCCATTGATTTCAATAGGAGGCGGATTTTTGAGCTGGATTCTGATGCGGATTCCGCATCAAAATAAGGCCCAAAAAATCCTGTGTGAACCCGGCTTAAGAGCTTCCCATATATTTCCTATTCTTTTTGTAGCCATTCTTGACTTTGGTTCAAAAAAATGCAGCAAATTCTGCAACATAAACAGCTGCATTTCTGCATTGTGGGGACTCAGTCTCAGGCCTTGTTCCCATCTGTAATTCGTTCAGGGGAGTCCGCATGAGGACCCCCTGAATGGACTACCGAACGCAACTGCAATCGGTGTGCAGTGAAAGCACACGGACCCCATAGACTATAATGGGATCCGTGTGCTTGCCGCCAGATCTCCGCAGGGAACATGCGGACAGGAAAGTAGTTCACAATCTACATTCCTGCCCGCATGACTCGTGGGGAGATCTCGCGGCAAGTACATGGACCCCATTATAGTGTATGGGGTCCGTGTGCTTTCACTGCACAGCGCTTGCAGTTAAGTTCGGTATTCCGTTCTGTCCATGTGGACTCCCCAAACGGAATACCGAACGCAGATGTGAACGAAGGGTCAGAGATGAACCAAAATTATTTAGACCGGTGGCACACTCAACACCAGCGCAAAAAGATATTAAGATATTTTTTGCCAACTATTTTTAAAGTCCTTTAGAGAATATTTTGGCAAAACAGAAGAAAAACACGTCATACCCACAGCATACTGGATTTTGAAAAAATTTCTACTGACCAAAAAACCCTCCACAAAAATGACACAAATGCTTTACGTTGAGTGTGCTTTAGGCCGGGGCCCCACGGGACGTAAATGCGGAGACGCTACGGGAAAAATCGCAGTGCAAGCAAAGGGGATGGGATTCATGCGAATCCCATGCCCACTTTGCAGAAGAGATCACAGCGTGGACACGCTGCAAATTGCAAAGCCATTGCGGCTTTGCAAATCGCAGCATGTCGATTATATCTACGGAAACTCCGGCGAATTTCCCGTAGATATAATGTTAAGAGGAAAACTCTGTGAACTTTCTCTTAAAAGCACTGCGGAAAGAACCGCAATGCGTTCACGCCGCGGTTCTTCACGCTGCGTTTACGGCCCATGGGGCATTAGCTTTAGACCGGGGCCCCACATTGTGAATACGCAGCATTATGACCATGGAGAAGACACAGCGACAAAAAAAAACTGTGTTTTACGAATAGATCCCAAATTTTTGTGAACGCACAAAACAATAGATTAGTTGCAAATTTTTGGAAATGATTTTATTTGAATGATTTTTTTTATATTTTCTTCCCCTGATCCGCCTCTTCCACGAGATGAGTGCGGCAGCCGGCTCTGCATGTAGAGATCCTCTGACTGTGGGACATGTTTCCTGCATGAATAACTTCCTAACAATCTGCTGAAGGAGTCATTTTGTATCAGGCTGAAACCCCAAACCAAAATCATTTTAATTTGCCAAGCACCTGTGAGAGAATGCAGCTGCACGGCCCTGAGAAAACAATGAGGACTGTGACAGTCCATTAATATAAAGCAGCAACCAGATTTGTTTGGGGAAGTCATTGATATAAAATTACACAAGAGCGCACAGTGGCATTCCTGCAGTCTGCCAGGCGAAGGCAAAGCGGCGCAGGAGCGGCTGGTGCGGCCCGACGTCACCTCCATCTAAGGATTATCTTATAGCACGTATGGATGAAACCCTTACGCTACCGGAGGATCGCCGACATAGAATCTTAGGCACTGGAAGATGCTCGACCCGCACCAAAAATATCCAAAAATTTGCAATTAGATCAGCAATTTCTGGAATTTTTAAATCTATGTTCTACTATCTATCTATGATATATATATGTATATATATATATATATATATATATATATATGTTATAATCTATGTTATATTGTTCAATTCATTCAGTATATTGATAGATTAAGGCCTTAGTCACATGATAGTTTGTGGAACAGCTATTTGACAGCCATTTTTACGACCATGATCGTCTTGAGCTACATGAATAATACATTCAATTCAATGTAAGTAAAAACCGGCTATTCACATGATGGTATGTTGTCCTGTCAATGTTAGGGTAAGTTCACACAGAGTTTTTTGGTCAGGATTTTAAGGCCGTATCCGCCTCAAAACCCTGACCAAAAAGATGGCTCCCATTGAAATCAATGGGAGCCGCTCAGGTCTTTTTTCCTTGAACCCAGAAAAAAGAAGGGAGCTGCTCATTCCTTGGGCCGAGTCGCCTCATGATTCGGCCTGAAGATACACCCTCCTCCGGCCTATGCCCATTCATTGGTCCTAATCCAGGGCAGAGTGCGCGGCTGGATGACCGGGCAGTGCACCGACTTTCAGTCGCGGCTACCCCGCTTTTGGTCCGGAACCTGAGGAGGCCGTGTGAACTTACCCTTAGGCTGAGTGCACATGGGGTTTTTTGGTCTGGCGGACCCCAAAAACCGGTAACTGCGACTTGATGCCGATCCAGTTGTGCACTCCGCTCCGGATTAGGCCCAATGAATGTAGCCATTCGCCTCACGAATCCGCCTGAAGAATGAGCATGTCGCTTCTTTTTTTCTGGGAGCCGACTCCTGAAAAAAAGAACTGACCGGCTCCCATTGATTTCATTAGGAACTGTCTTTTTGGTGAGGCAAATTCGGCCTCAAAGTCCTGACCAAAAAACTCAGTGTGAACTCTGCCTTAAAATATAGGTCCTGTCCTGTTTTCTGCCATTTTCAGGGATCCCGTCATGCAAAAAAATGTATGGGGAATCCGTGAAAACAACCTCCCCTTGGGGGCAAGATGGCCATTTTGCATCTCAGTCATAGCAAATCCCATCCACACTTTGCGGACAAATACACACAGCAGACGCGCTGCAATTTCCATAACCGTTGCAATTTTGGAAATCGCAGCATGTCAATTATACCTAAGGAAACGCCGGCAGTTTTCCTATAGGTGTAATGGAAGCAGAAAGTTTGCAGGGGAAACCTCTGGGGACTTTCTGTAAAAAGCGGCCCACCATGTGGGGCCCAAGCTAGTTTTCTGGCCTATAAGGAAACATCACTCTTAGGGCCCGTGCGGTGCTGATTCTGACACGTAAACTCGTGTCAGAGTCAGCGCTGCAAAACAGAATCCCATAGAGTTCAATGGGTTCCTTCTTACGCATGATACACAATTTGAAATCAATGAGTTAAAAAGCCTCCCATTGATTTCAATGTGTAGCGCCCGTAAGCCGGCACCCATTGAAGTGAATGGGATCTGACACTCTGACACGTGTATACGTTTCTGAAAGCGCGGCGCGTTACTCCGTGGGAACGGAGCCTATACCTTAGGCCTCGTGCATCCAATAGAAGTCTATGGGTCTGTTTTTAACATATGTTTTTGGCTAAAGAATTCAGTGGATTGGCCAAAAATTTTAACAAATCATTTTTAAATTATGGACAGATAACTGGAAAATGGATGAGAAATATGCGGCACATGGATGGACATAGATATAAAAACAGACCTTTTTTTATACATTTTTGTGAGCTTGTGTAGTGGATTAAACAGACTAAACACCCTCGGCTTTCTTCAGTCTTACATTCCCCCTTTTTCCCACTGCCACCCTGCACCGCCACGTCTTTCCTCTGCCAATATTGACATCTGGTTACCTTTCCCTGGACAGCGTCCGGTCATTGATGACAGATTCTGTAGACAAACAGAGGTAACACCCAGTTGTCAATTAGTTCTGAGCGCTACACAGGGAATTTATATACGTTATATATATTTTCTGATTGTAGAACTTTGCTTATCTTTTCTCCTCCTTCCCTCCCAGACCACCATGATGACTTCTCCTGATGTCTGCAGAGTTTGGTTGTAATGGTTTCCAGTACCGCTGTTATGCCAACGACACCCAAATCTACATCTCTGGACCAGACATTACCTCCCTGCTGGCCAGAGTTCCAGATAGTTTAGCGGCCGTAGCCTCCTTCCTCTCCTCCCGCTTTCTCAAACTCAACATGGAGAAAATGGAGTTCATAATTTTCACCCCATCCCGTATGGCCCCTCCACCTGACTCATCTATCAAAGTCAACAGAACCACAATTACCCCTGTCCCACGGGCCCGATGCCTTGGGGTATCCCTGGACTCTGACCTATCCTTCAAGCCACATATTCAAACCCTCAACACCTCCTGCCGCCTCCAACTCAAGAACATCCACCAAATCCGCTCCTTCTTCACCCCTGAAACTACTAAGATGCTCGTCCAGGCCCTCGTAATCTCCCGCCTAGACTACTACAACACCCTTCTCCATGGACTCCCAGCAAACACCCTCGCCCCCCTCCAGTCCACCCTAAACTGCGCTGCTCGCTTAATCCACCTCACCCCCCGATCTTCATCAGCTGCTCCCCTCTGCCAGTCCCTCCACTGGCTACCTATAGCCCAGCGAATTGAGTTCAAGCTACTAACGCTAACATACAAAGCCATCCACAACCTGTCCCCTCCATATATCTCTGACCTCATCTCCCGCTACCTGCCCACACGTAACCTCAGATCCTCCAATGACCTCCTACTCCGCTCTGCTCTCATCCGCTCCTCACACAACCGTCTCCAAGATTTCTCCCGTGCATCCCCCATACTCTGGAACTCCTTACCATGACACATAAGACTGATCCCCACAATCACAGGATTCAAGAAGTCCCTGAAGACTCCCCTATTCAGGAAGGCCTACAACCTCCAATAACACTATCACCGCACCGCCATCTGTACAGTCTCCCCCTCTCCTTCTGTCTCTACCCCCTTTCCCTCATAGACTGTAAGCCCTCGCGGGCAGCGCCCTCTACCCCACCGTGCCAGCCGATCACTGTCAGTATTATATCTACCTGTATATTCTGTGTACTGTATGTAACCCCCAAATGTAAAGCACCATGGAATTAATATAATAATGTAAAGCACCATGGAATTAATATAATAATGTACAGCACCATGGGATTAATATAATAATGTACAGCACCATGGAATTAATATAATAATGTACAGCACCATGGAATTAATATAATAATGTACAGCACCATGGAATTAATATAATAATGTACAGAGCACCATGGAATTAATATAATAATGTCCAGCACCATGGAATTAATATAATAATGTAAAGCACCATGGAATTAATATAATAATGTACAGCACCATGGAATTAATATAATAATGTAAAGCACCATGGGATTAATATAATAATGTACAGCACCATGGAATTAATATAATAATGTACAGAGCACCATGGAATTAATATAATAATGTCCAGCACCATGGAATTAATATAATAATGTACAGCACCATGGAATTAATATAATAATGTAAAGCACCATGGGATTAATATAATAATGTACAGCACCATGGAATTAATATAATAATGTAAAGCACCATGGAATTAATATAATAATGTAAAGCACCATGGAATTAATATAGTAATGTACAGCACCATAGAATTAATATAATAATGTAAAGCAGCATGGAATTAATATAATAATGTAAAGCAGCATGGAATTAATATAATAATGTAAATCACCATGGAATTAATATAATAATGTAAAGCACCATGGAATTAATATAATAATGTAAAGCACCATGGAATTAATATAATAATGTAAAGCAGGATGGAATTAATATAATAATGTAAAGCAGCATGGAATTAATATAATAATGTACAGAGCACCATGGAATTAATATAATAATGTACAGCAGCATGGAATTAATATAATAATGTACAGCACCATGGAATTAATATAATAATGCAAAGCAGCATGGAATTAATGGTGCTATACAAATAAATAATAATAATAATAATAATAATAATAATAATAATAATAGTTTAGTGCTAACATCCAGACCAAGCCAAAAATAAATGCAGACTGAAGAATAAATACAGACCCCAGGAATTACAGCACCATTGAGCAAAATGTAATAGCACGGTGCAGAGCGGGAAAGGCAAAAGTACAAAAATTTGTTTCAAAAAGTTAAATGCTACAGTATAATGGCAGCATGTTACTGTACCGTACTACCGTTACTGATCCCAGGCTTATACATCTTATTTTACTATAGCAAAACCACAAAATGCAACCGCACAAACAAAGATGCACTATACAGTCAACATAGCTAGTGCCTAGTATACTGTATATACAGCACATATACCACTTATGCCCCCCTTTGGCATCTAAAAATATAGCAGATGGACATGCATATAAGAAACCTAAAAACAGTCGGCCAGGTTTTATAAAAAATTTATTTTTCCCAATCCATCACCACTATTGTCCATAGGTTACGCCTGGCATATATCGTTTTTGAAAGCAATTTTCAAAACCCAACTTTTGGAAAAATTTTTGTTCCCCAATAGTTAATTTCACGGGAGCATCTTCGTTCTATCCGTTACCTGATCCCTCCACCATTCCCTATGTACGGGATATGTTTAGACTTGGACCCGTTTAGGTTATTTTTGATGTTTTTTGTTGATAGATCTCGATAGCCAACATAGACAACACCTTGAATATCTGCTGAAGCATGATGAGTATGATGAGTGATTGAAAGCCAGTATTACATGGCGACGAATCCCCTACCCTCCACCCCACATGCGCTCCATTTTTCCCTCTTTTAATGGGCGTCATTCCGTTTTGATGCATTTAATAATACAGTATAGGTTAAATGAAACATGAAAAGGGATGTACAGAAAAATTGAGATAACTCTTCGTTCACTGAAGTGGAACCCAGCAGATGTAACAGCACACTGTAATCGCTGTCTGTTTCCTGTCAGACTGATTAAGTTGCATTGTCCCTGTTCCAAGTGTAGGAATCAGTGGTGTCCCATGGGGCACACAGCATGTGACAACCGGCTTAGACAGTCAAATACTTCACCGCAACTCTCTCAGCTTCTTTTAACCAAGAGTAAATACATAAGATAAATGGCTGCCCCTAACTTGCTGCGTTCCGAAAATTATTGAGTCTTTGGCTCGAAAGAAAAAGGTGCTCGAGATCTAAATTTTTTGAATTTCATGAATTTTTATTTAACCTTTATTCTAGATGTATGTTGATCAACCATAATATAAACATTTCCTGCCTCATATTGCCTGGATTTGTAGCCCCGTAATAAGTGGTGATGGGACCAGATGGGTTATCCTTGGCTCCACATGTACACCAGTAAGTCTTGGACCTCCATGACCCTGTCGCAAGTTCAACGGTTGTCCTTTCTTAGACCATTACATAGGAGGAAGACATCACAAGACCAGTCAAATGGGAGATGCTCTGCCACCGCAAATGGAACCCTGCTGTGAATAATATTGGAACCTATTGTGATTAGGGTTGAGTGATCGTGTTCGGAAAAGATCGGACTCCAATCGGCGATCGAGAAAATTTCACAATCGCGATCGGAATTCCGAACACGATCTTTTTAGGTGGGATCGAGATTGGTACTATTTCCTACAATGCTTTGCTTAGCCTTCACACTGAGTATACGCTCCACTCATTCTGAGTGGAGTGTATACTCAGTGTGAAGGCTCCGCTGCGGTTCCATAGGAATGAATGGAAGCAGCTGGCGCACAGCCTTAACCTCCTGCGCACCGGCTGCCTCCATTCATTCTAAACTAACATTTCTAGTAGCTACTTACCTGCAGAGATGGCTGCTCCGGTGCCCAGTGTTCTCCTTCTTCTTCGCCTCGCTGCCGCTCCACGCTGCTCTTCTTCACCTTGCTGCCGCCGCCTCCCAGGTTAGTGTTTAAAGAACTAGGAAGGCAGGGCTTGTGGCTTAGGAGAGTGTGGGCGGGTACAGGGTGGAGAGACGTGACGTCTCCCCTCCCAGTACCCGCCCACACTCTCCTAAACCGCCCACACTCTCCTAACCTGGGAGGCGGGGGGCAGCAAGGCGAAGCAGAACGAGAACACCGGGCACCGGAGTAGCCATCTCTGCAGGTAAGTGGACACCAGGGGGGACTAAGTAGCCAGAGGATTAAAAAAAAAAATCCTCTGGCTACTTAGTGATTTAAAAAAATCACTATACAGCGTGGATTCTAACAATTAAAGTGTTCAATTGTTAGATTCCATGCTGTATAGTGAATAGGATTGTTTTTAAAATCCGATCTCCGATTAATAAAAAAATCCCATTGACTTGCATTGAGATCAGAATTGGGACCGAGATCGGGTTCGAATGAAAAATGATCGGAAATCGGATTTTAAAGTCTATCCTGAAAAGTCAAGATCGGCTCAACCCTAATTGTGATTCATTTTGCAAATATTCAGGAGGCTCAGCCACCAGTTTCGTTTCTGCATGAACTTTTTGAATCTGGACCATATGTGCTTATACTCTAGGGTCTCCTAAGATTCCGAGATAGAAGAGATGTTGAAAAATTCTAAACAGCCATACTCACCTCCCATCACCTTTCTTGGGCTCCCTTGCAGTGTTCCCAGGCACCATCTATCCTCTTCTGGCCTCCTAGGTGGCATCAGTGGCCCCTTGGCACCACTAAGACCCAATATATGAGTGCTTTGATATCACGGTAGAAGAGACTAGAAATGGATGGAAGACACCCCGGAAAAAACACTGAATGTCAAGAGGGAGGCCAGGAGAGGTGAAGGGAGGTGAGTATGATGTTTACTCACCTCTCCTAGGTCCCAAATTATTATACACTGGGGTCTGAAGAAACCACAAAATATAATAATTATTCAGGAGGGGTGAACTTAAAAAATTTCAGGCTTGGCCAAACCTGAAATTTTTGGAGCGTTTGTAATGAACCCGGCTCGCTACAAACAGGTTATGCTCAACCCTAGTGTGAACATATTATTGTGGTTTACACCAAATATTAACCAACTATTCCTATTGTGCCTATTGAGTACCGTTGGATGTCCGTTCTGATAAGTGTCCATGAAAAAAAAAAGAAACGGACACCTATCATAACGGACATTAATAGACACTAACTGATGTTAAAGTGTCCATGTAAAAAAAAAATAAAAAAAATGATCCGCCTGGTTTCTGCCCAAAAAATGCAGAGAGAAAAGTCCCGCCTGCAGTGGTAAAAGACAAATAGCGCTAAAAGAAATTTTTGAGTGTTCAGGGGCCACTGTGGAACAAAATACTGTGTGTAGGGGCTGCCGTGGGACATTGTACCATGTGGCGGGGCTGGTGTTGGACATAATACCGTATGGAGGGGCCACCGTGGGACATAATACCGTATGGAGGGGCCACTGTGGGACATTATACCATGTGGAGGGGCCGCTGTGGGACATTATACCATGTGGAGGGGCCGCTGTGGGACATTATACCATGTGGAGGGGCCGCTGTGGGACATAATACCATATGGCGGGGCTGGTGTTGGACATAATACCGTATGGAGGGGCCACCGTGGGACATAATACCATGTGGAGGGGCCGGTATGGAACATTATACTGTGTGGAGGAGCTGCTATGGATTATTATACTGTGTAGAGGGGTCACTATGGGACATAATACCATATAGAGGGGCCACTATGGGACATTATACCATGTGGAAGGGGCAATTTTGGGACTTTCTACTGTATGGAGGGGCTGCTATGGATTATTATACTGTGTGGAGGGGCCACTATGGGACATAATACCATGTGGAGGGACCACTATGGGACATAATACCATGTGGAGGGACCACTATGGGACATAATACCATGTGAAGGGGCCACTATGGGACATAATACTGTGTGCAGGGGCCAGTATGGAACATTATACTGTGTGGAGGGGCCACTATGGGACATAATACCATGTAGAGGGGCCGCTATGGGACATTATACCATGTGGAGGGGCCACTGTGGTACATCATACTGAGTGGATGAGCTGTTATGGGACATTATAGTGTGTATAAATGGGGCGTTATTCTGTGTGGAGGCCAAGAAATGGGACGCTATGTTGGGGGGGGGTCCAAGTCAAAAGTTTGCTGGGGATCCAGTCTTTGCTAGCTATCCCCCTGATCACGACACTTCCATTAAGGCACTATGTTGTCCAATCACAGTCCTCAGCATCACTCAGGAGGCCGTAAGAGGCCAGAAGATGACCACAAGGGAGCGCATGACCACCATGTTAGGGCATTTATATGGTGTCCTATGAAACCTGAACTAATGGGCCATTCATAATACGCTTTGACCACAATATCTTAGGATTATCCATTGTTCTGACACCCTCTATAAAGAAATAAAAAGGTGTAAATAGAACGTTCCACTCCTGTAAATGTAATTTTTAGGTGAAAAAAAAAAATCAAAAAATAAAAGGAAGCATCTGTATATAAGTGGTGTTACCTTTTTACATTACTAATGTATTCTTGATTAAAATAGTTTGATTACATAAAAAATACAGTAAATTTAATTAAGTGCTGATAAGTCGCCGAGAATTCAAAGCAGAATTAAAATTCCACTTGGAAATGGAAATCTTGTTCATCGAAATAAAAAATTCAGGCAATTATTGCCGAAATATAAAATCATATTATTTTGCTATAGGTTGAGATTCTGCCTTCTGAATAAATCCATTTCATTCATTTCTGCATTATGGAAGTATTTCTCTTAGGATTTATTCACAGGGGCACTATCTAGAGATGAGCGAACAGTGAAATATTCCAGATTCGTTACGAGTAGAGCCTCAATATTCGACTACTCGATCGAATATCGAATCCCATTATAGTCTATGGGAAAAAATGCTCGTTTCAGGGGAAACCACTATTCGACTAAAGGAGAGTTATCAAGTCCACGAATAGCAGGAAGAGAGTGTTTAGGAGGAGCACTGTGCAGTTAAAGCACATGGACCCCATTATAGTCTATGGGGTCCGTGCACTTTAACTGCACAGCGCTTGCAGTTGCGCTGATAAAAAGTCAGCTCAATCGTAACGGCAAGCTGCCAGCTCTCCTGACTAGCAAGGACGAGCCTTCTGCAGAACCAGCATTGATTTGCCGCAGGCTCGTCCTTGCTAGCCGGGAGAGTTGGCAGCTTGCTGTTACTAGGGAGCTGACTTTTTCTCATAGGAATGAATTGACCAGCGTTGATTGGCCAGTGTACAGCATTCGGCCAATCAACGCTGGTCCTGCCGGAGGCTCGTCTGTGAGGAGGCGGAGTCTAAAATCTACTTGCTCTTATTATAAAGTACTTATTGACTTTTGACCTTTGGCTTTTCTTTTCACTACTCTTTTGGATTATGATTTGGTACTACTTTGTCTCTCTAGCTTTGCCCCTTGCTGACTCCTCTTCTGTGTTGTGTTGTCTTGTCTGTGTCCTGTGTTTACACTTATTTAGAAAAGGGACTGCCGGCGGCGGCGTAACTACCGGGGTAGCAGCTGCCACAGGACCTGGGACATTAGGGGCCCGGCGACAGCCGCTACCACTGCGTTTTTTTTTCTTTTCTTAATAGGCCTTTACCGGCAGGAGTTACTCCAGATGGTAATGGGCCCTATTCACTTACCGCTCCTGACAGTGGCTGGGATTGGTAAGTGACGCCGCGGTCCCCACAAACATCATTATTATACTCAGGGGTCTTTTCAGATCCCCGAGTATAATGATCGGAGGTCCAGGGGAAGTAAGGTAATATTAAAAAAAAAGTGTTACCTCTCCAGGCAGGTTCCGGCCTACTTCTGTGACTCTCCTTGACGTCATGTGATGTCCCGGACTTCAATGAAGATGGTCGACACCACCAAGGACTGCATCAGAGCCGAGGATAGGTAAGTAACATTGTTTTTAAATGTTGGAACCCCCCTTCGGTCTCCAATTGTTATACTCTGGGGTCTTTTCAGACCCCAGAGTATAATGATTGCTCATGGGTCTCCACAGTGAAGCATAATAGTGTATGTAGGGGAAACTATGGGACATAATACTGTGTGGAGAGGCCACTATGGGACATTATACTGTGTACAGGGGCCAATATGGGGGATAATACTGTGTGCAGGGGCCACTATGGGACATTATACTGTGTGCAGGGGCCACTATGGGACATAATACTGTGTGTAGGGGCCACTATGGGACATTATACTGTGTACAGGGGCCAATATGGGGGATAATACTGTGTGCAGGGGCCACTATGGGACATAATACTGTGTGCAGGGGCCACTATGGGACATAATACTGTGTGTAGGGGCCACTATGGGACATTATACTGTGTACAGGGGCCAATATGGGGGATAATACTGTGTGCAGGGGCCACTATGGGACATTATACTGTGTGGAGAGGCCACTATGGGACATTATACTGTGTACAGGGGCCAATATGGGGGATAATACTGTGTGCAGGGGCCACTATGGGACATAATACTGTGTGCAGGGGCCACTATGGGACATAATAGAAAGCGCAGGAGGGGGGGATTTGGTCGGGGTCTTCGGCGGGCGTTGGTCAGGGGGGGCATGTCAAAAGTTTGCCACAGGGCCCCACCATTCCTGACTGTCGCCCAGTTGTCCCTGTCATTAGGACAGTTGTGGAACGTAGGTAGGGACTCACAGGCTGTTTTCCCCTTCCTCCTTCCCTTACAGAAGTTTTAACTATTGTACCCATTAAAAAATAGATTACTGTTTCCTTTAGGGATTACTGTTTCCTTTAAATTTTTGGGGTTCACCGTCCACGAATCAAGTAGCATAATGATGTTGATTCAACCCACATGACTTGTCTTTGGGTTTCGGTGGTAACCTGGGTCCATCTATGTCACCTTGGAGGCCAGAAAATGCTGGAAGATTTCAGGAGAAGAAATAGGATTTGGGGGCAATCTTCCCAAAACTTTTGTCAATTGTACTGGAGCAAACCTTGCAAATATTGGTGAAACAAATTTCACGAGGTTTCCCCATTATTATTCACAGATGATCTCACAGGTCGGTCTCCTGCTGGCCATAGAGGAGACAACAATGAAAAATTATTTGAATACTCTATACACGAGACTACACGAGATTACTGTAAATTTACAAAATTTTACAAACATGAAAAAAAAACTTCTTAAAAAAAATAGTCTATATACAAAATTTTTGAAACCGGAAAAAAATACAACTTCTTCTACCTGTTAAAAAAAAAAAATCAATGGTCTATACACGACACAGATTAAATTTACAAAATTTTGGAAACATGAAAAAAATATAAATTTGTAAAAAAAAAAAAAAAAATGATAGTCCAAACTCAAGGTAGATTAAAATGAAAAATTTTACAAAGTGGAAAAAATACAACTTCTTCTTAAAAAAAATTTTAGTAGTCTATACATGGGAAAAATTAAAATGACAAGATTTTAGAAACATGAAAAAAATATAAATTTGTAAAAAAAAAAAAATGATAGTCCAAACACGAGGCAGATTAAAATGAAAAATTTTACAAAGTGGAAAAAATACAACTTCTTTAAAAAAAAAATAAAAAAATAAAAAAATTAATATTAAAATTAAAATGCCAAGATTTTAGAAACAGGAAAAAGATAAAAATCAAAAAGAAAAGAAAATAAGAAAAAATAAATAAACAAAATAGAAAAAAAATATATTTTTTTAATTAAAAAAATAATATTTTTCTATTCTTATATATATATATATATATATATATATATATATATATATATATATATATATATATATATATATATATATTAGAAAAATATTATTTTTTAATTCAAAAATTTAAATAAAAAAATTCCAAAAACAAATCAATAAATCGAGGTCTATAAGAAATAAACCCGTTTTTTTGCTTACTGCAGTTGTAAGAAAATAAATTACCTTTCCCTTCAGAATCACCGACCGCTGCAGATTACCCGATGTCATTACCGTCTACTGTACAAATTTGCAGAATTTTTTTTTTTTTTTTTTTTTTTTTTAAATCATTGGGCACTTTATCCAGAAGGAACTAAATCCGGTTCTGCTTACATGACATCACATCATTTCCAGCGTCTGACAGTCATCGCCAATGCTGACATTTCAATATACGTTGAGGAGAAAAACAGGTGATGATAAGACACGTATTCAAACACGGCTTTAATTATTGGAATAGACTTCAATTGTCACATAGATAATGTCATGGACTGATCCTCACAGTGTGAAACGCGAGCGTCCAGAACACCCACAGTATTATAAATAGCCCTCTAAAGCTGGGATTGATTGATGTCTGGCATAAAACCTATTCCTCTGAGTACATATATTCCTTCTGTTCACCGCTTTCCTGCCTTTATAATTGGCCTTTTTTATTTTATTTATTTTTTTTAGATATTTTTTTTTTTCTGTCTATGCAAATTTTTAGTTTACGTGTAGTTGGAGACATCAAAGTGCTGTTGATAATTCGCTGTGAGATAGGACTATTTTTGTCTCCACAAGACAAGAGCTTGTTATTTATTATTTATTGACGCTGAATATTTTCGTCGACGTGTGTTTACCGTTTGTCGCAACTTTTTGTACTCCGAGCTGCTTCAAACTGTGCTGTCATTTTTTTTCGAACGCTTGTTTGTGAGTCGCGCTAGTCGTACAATATGATAAGTTACAATAGGAATAGACGATGGTGACTGTTTAATGCATTATTTATTACCATGTTTTATTTCTTTTGATTTCCGTTTCTATATGTTTATTTTATTTATGTTTATATGTTTTTTATTAGATTTTTATTAGATTTTTATTAGATTTAGAATGTTATTTGCGTTCTGTGAGGGGTATATCTATCTGGTAAAAGGATTGCGTCACCCCAATTTTACTTTGGAGCTGCAGGTTCTGGTCCCTCTATTTTGTATGGACCATTCCTACAATGAAGTTCGGTTCATAGAGAGGGTCTTAAAGGGATTCTACCATTAAAGCAACTTTTTTTTGTAATTACCACGTTGGAATAGCCTTAAGAAAGGCTATCCATCTCCTACCTTTAGATGTGGTCTCCGTCGCGCCGTTCCTTAGAAATACCGGTACTTACCGGTATGCTAATGAGGTCTCGGCAATGGGGGTGTCCTTCTTCTTCATCTGCCTCCTCCTCTTGTCTGTCGTCTTCTTTCTTCGTCATGTCTGACGCCTACGCAGTCGGCTCTGACAGCGAGACCCTGTTAGAGCCGACTGCATACTGGCCGGTGGCCATATTTCCAAGGCTGCAATTGCGTGCATGCGCAGTACGCTCCTCACGTCTTCGTCGAACAGAGTGTACTGCGCATGCTCAGTAAGGTCCGTACAGCCCTCCGACGCGCGAGTGAACTCATCCAGGTGTTGGAGGGCTGTACAGACCTTACTGAGCATGCGCAATACACTCTGTTCGGCGAAGACGTGAGGAGCGTACTGTGCATGCACGCAATTGCAGCCTTGGAAATATGGCCGTCACTACTGGATGTTGCTGCAGCGCACCAGCCTCCAGTTGCAGCATACCGCTCCAGATTAGGCCCAAATGAATGGGACTAGTCGGGAGGGAGTTTCGCGCCATGGATGCCCACTGTTGATTCAGCTGTGGAATCCGTGGCAAGATAGGGCAGCTTGCTTCTTTTTTCCATGAGTGGGTAAAAAAACACTTTTGGAAAAAGGAAGTGAACGGCTCCCAATGAAGTCAAAGGGAGGCATTTTTTGGAGCTAGATTCTGAGGCAGATTCCGCGTCACTAAATCTGGACCAAATGACTCCGTGTGAACTCAGCTTTAGGGTTCCTGCAAGGAGCTATGGACTTCTTGGAAGAAGGATGGCCAGGGTAGCATTAACAGAATAGTCAAGGATTAGTAGTAATAGGATAGTAAGGAACAGAGCCAAGAGACAACACCAAGAAAGCAGAAGAAGTTCAGGCCAGAGAATGAGATGGAAGTATTGTCAACAGCAAAGCCCAGAATCATAACCAGCAGGGAAAAAACATGTACTGCATGAACAATCCCAAGGGAGAAGCAAAGACAATATCTAAAGACCAAGGGCCAAATAGGAGTCAGAATCAGGAACAAAAGAGATGAAAGTCAGGACAGGGAATGAATCACAAACAATAAGGTAGAACGATTCCCCTTTAATTTAGCCACCAGATTGGATTTCATCTTACCTTACCAATCCAGAACCACTGCATGTCCAGTAGGCCATAGCAGAAGACAGGGACCGGAGGCGCAGTTTCCTAGCAATTAGACTTGCCCATTGTCAGAAGATGCCAAAACATGAACTTGGTGATGTAGATTTCAGGAATCAATTATGCAGAAAACTAGCATAAATGATGATAAATCTCTCTCATATGAGTGGCACAAGAAAACCATCTTTGAAAAAAAGCTATGCAATTGTGTTGCTTTGTCATGGGATGCCTATCCTATATGTGTCTATGTCGCCACCCAGTGGTTGCGTTGTGAGTTGCATCTAAAGGGTTTTGCCACTAGGCCTTGAAATTGTATTGAATTTGCATCTGTATGTTTCTGAGAAACTGTGTGACAACCATAAGGTCTACAATGTCTTCCATATATGATATCACATAGGCTGTCAATCACCAATAAAAATGGGAGAACCTCTGAAGATTCTTTTTGTCCTGTGTTTGGTTTGGGCCAAACTTGTTCCGATAGAACCAGAAGTGAAATAATTTTACTCTGGTGTCTCTTCAGACCCCATAGTTTAACAGTTGTTACCACTGAGACCTTTGGTTTGGTGACCCCGGACACAAGTCATCCTAGAGCAGTGCTGGATTCCACAAGTAGGTGAGACCGAGCACCAGACACCAGGAGGAGGTAACGGAAAGTGAGTATACAGTGGGTACGGAAAAGTCTTCAGACCCCTTTAAATTTTTCACACTTGGTTTCATTGCAGTCATTTGATAAAAGCAGAAAAGTTCATTTTATTTCTCATTAATGTACCATCAGCCCCATTTTGAAAGATATAAACTGAAATGTAGATATTTTTTCAAATTTATAAAAAAAAACCAAAAACTGAACTATCACCTGGCCATAAGTATTCGGAGCCTTTGCTCAGTATTGAGTATTTGAATCTTCTTGGGAATGATGCAATAAGTTTTTCCCATCTGGATTTGGCGATCCTCTGCCATTCTTCCTTGGATCCTCTCCAGTTCTGTCAGGTTGGATGATGAACGTTGGTGGACACCATCTTCAGCTCTCTGCAGAGATGCTCAGTTGGGTTGAGGTCAGGGCTCAAGTCAGGAATGGTCACAGAGTTCCCCTGAAGCCGCTCCTTTGTTATGTTAGCTGTGTGCTTAGGGTCATTGTCTTGTTGGAAGGTGAACCTTCGGCCCAGTCTGAGGTCCAGAGCACTCTGGGAGAGGTTTCCTTCCAGGATATCTCTGTACTTGGCCGCATCCATCTTTCCTTCAGTTACAACCAGTCGTCCTGTCCCTGTCCCATAGCCTGATGTCTCCATTACCATGTGTCACTGTTGGGATTGTATTGGGCAGGTGATGAGCAGGGCCTGGTTTTCTCCACACCTACCACATAGAATGAACGCCAAAAAGTTCAATCTTCATCTCATCAGACCAGAGAATCTTATTTCTCATAGTCTGGGAGTCCTTCATGTGTTTTTTGGCTTTCCTATGTCTTGCACTGAGGAGAGGCTTCCTTCGGTCACTCTGCCATAAAGCCCTGACTGGTGGAGGTTGCAGTGATAGGTGACTTTGTGGAACTTTCTCCCATCTCCCTACTGCATCTCTGGATCTCAGCCCAATGATCTTTGGGTTCTTCTTTACCTCTCTCACCAAGGCTCTTCTCCCACCATTGCTCAGTTTGGCTAGACGGCCAGGTCTAGGAAGAGTTCTGGTCGTCCCAAATGTCTTCCATGTAAGAATTATGGAGGCCTCTGTGCTCTTAGGAGCCTTGAGTGCTGCAGAAATTCTTCTGTATCCTTGGCCAGATCTTTGCCTTGCCACAATCCTGTCTCTGAGCTCCTTGGGCAGTTCCTTTGACTTCACGATTCCCATTTGCTCTGACGTGTGCTGTGAGGTCTTCTATAGACAAGTCTGCATCTTTCCTAATCAAGTCCAATCAGTTTAACTATACAAAGCCGGACTCCAATGAAGGAGCAGAATCATCTCAAGGAGGATCAGAAGGAAATGGACAGCATGTGAGTTACAGTAAAGGCTTGGAATACTTATGACCAGGTGATATTTCAGTTTTTATTTTTTAATAAATTGGCAAAAATATCTACATTTCAGTTTTTTTCTGTCAAGATTGGGCTGAGTGTACAGTAATGAGCAATAACATGGCTGCAATGAAACAGAGTGAAAAATTTAAAGTGGTCTGAAGACTTTCCATACCCACTGTATATACTATATCCATCTTCTCTGCCTTGCAGGTACTGGCAGAATGTGTTGGGGGTCATTATACTCCATGCATCTGCTATATACTATATCCATTCCCTATGTCTTGCACTGAGGAGAGGCTTCCTTCGGGCCTCTCTGCCATAAAGCCCTGACTGGTGGAGGCTGCTGTGATAGTTGAGTTTGTGGAACTTTCTCCCATCTCCCTACTGCGTCTCTGGAGCTCGGCCACAGTCATCTTTGGGTTCTTCTTTACCTCTCTCACTAAGGCTCTTCTCCCACCATTGCTCAGTTTGTCTGGACGGTCAGGTCTAGGTAGAGTTCTGGTTGTCCCAAACCTCTTCCATGTAAGGATTATGGAGGCCACTGTGCTCTTAGGAGCCTTGAGTGCAGCAAAAATTCTTTTGTAACCTTGGCCAGATCTTTGCCTTGCCTCATTTCTGTCTCTGAGCCCTGACCTCAACCCACTTGAGCATCTCTTGAAAATGGCGGTCCAACAACGTTCACCATCCAACCTGACAGAACTGGAGAGGATCTGCAAGGAAGAATGGCAGAGGATCCCCAAATCCAGATTTGAAAAGCTTGTTGCATCATTCCCAAGAAGACCCATGGCTGTACTAGCTCAAAAGGGGGCAAATACTCAATACTGAGAAAAGGCTTGGAATACTTAGGACCATATGAGATTATTTTTTTTGAATCCAGTTCGTTGTGAATCAACTTGACCAACTCTACTCACCAAATTTTGTATTTACCATCACAGTTGCCATTCCGGACTCTAGGAAAGCTTTGTTGCAACTTCCGCCGGGAGATGCAAGGGTCCCCAGAAAATGATATATAATATTTCCGCATCTTGACACGCGAGGAGGCCGCCAGTTGGTGATTTTTTCTCTAGTTTCGCGGGGAGAGCTCTGTCAGTCCGGTTCGGATGTCTCCGGATAACATAAAATGATTGCAGAAGCAGAAAAAAAAAAATATTTATCAAAGAAAACTAATTTAAAGTTCAAACTAAAAATAAACGTCTTGTTGCCATAGAGACTCATTGTGTACAAACATCTAAGAATCCCGGATTTCAGAGGAAGAAAAATGAGAGTGTTTGCACTTCATAAGGAGACCCCGGCATCAAACGGTGTCCTTTACACTCCGCCGAGCGCCAGCTACTATTTTATAAAATGGGAAATAGCTGATCGAATTTAAACAGCTTATTTTCCTTTAAATAGTGTCTGGCGTTTCACGAGAGCGTCCCTTTAATGTCAATACTGGCAATATTCTACCATTTTTTTTTTGCACGTTACACCCCGGGGTTCCACTTTGCTTCCTCTGATCTGGTTCTAATTTGATTGCCAAGTAACCACACACTGTACGTTATTATTGTGCAGATGACACCGGTAACAATCCGGCTGCTTGGAATCTTGTTATGCGCAGAAGTATCTAGAAGAAAACCGGGTTATTCAGAGACTTAAAGGGGAAGTTCACATTGAAGTAGGGAGCATAAAAAAATGCATCCCCAAACATAAACATTGACTCAATGTGAGACAACCGCAAGTGAAAACAAGGTTGGGCGTATATGGTCACACCCAAAATCATTTACATATGGACTAACCTGACTACTAACTACCCCGAAAACAGCATATCAATGGTTTCGAAGAGATTATGTTGTTGTTGGTGGTGGACTCCCTTTTAGAGTAGTTTAGTGCTATTTTGCCAGTATTTTTGGACAGCTCCATATGAGTAAATTTACCAAAATTTTATAACAGATTCACACAAATCAGACATCAGATTTATCTCTGACTGGCTAAATTTGGTGCAAATCAAAAGTTACCCTGTTACCCTGAAAAGATGTTTATTGGACTCTCCGCCATTGACCTATTTTCGGTGACCAAGACTAACCAGCAATAATGGCGTCAGCCAGAGGCCAGTAGAGTCTTGAACAGGATTTCTGGACTCTCAATAGCATTGGGGCCCCTGGGGCTTCACTTATTATATTACAGAATATACACAGTCCAGTCATATTAATGTGACCACCTGTCAAAATCCAGAATAATCACCGCTGCGAGACGTGCAGGAAGAGAGACAACAATATTGGAGGTTGACCTTCGCACTCGAGGGGAGAACAGAAGAACCCGCGTTCACACGGGTAATTCAACAAACTGTATTTGCACAACACGTTTCGGACTTATCTTGCTCTTTCTCAAGTGCATACAAATAACCTTCCCACAGTGGATGATGGGTGTTTACTGTGCAGGAAGAGACGGGATGTTGTGATGATGTTCACTGGGATGTTGAGCCATTCCGACTCCAGTGCCATGGCCAGCTGCGCTTGGTTACGCGGTTGAACATCCATGGCGCGAACAATCCGATCAAGGTAGAGATGAGCAAACACTATTCGAAACAGTCATTTCGAATAGCACGCTTCCATGAATGAATGGCTGCTTCCATTCATTTCTATGGGAGCGTGCTATTCGAAACGGCTGTTTCGAAAAGTGTTCGCTCATCTCTAGATGGAGGTGGTCCCACAGATTCTCGATTAGTTTCAAGTCCGGGGAATTTGCTGGCCAAGGGAGTACGGTAAACTCATCCTGGTGCTCCTCGAACCACGCACGTACACTGCGAGCTTTATGGCATGTCGCATTGTCCTGCTGGTAGATGCCATCATCCTGAGGAAAAACAATTCACATGTAGGGGTGAACATGGTCTGCAAGGATAGATGCATACTTGTGTTGATCCATCATGCCTTCCACAATGATGAGTGCACCCAGATGGCTGATGACACGTGGCCTCTGCGATTGGTTATTTAACGTTGACGTCAAAAGTAGGTGGTGGTCACATTAATAGGACCGGACTGTGTAATAGTGTTTCAGGGGTGTATTATGGGTTTGAGGTAAAAACTTTTGGAAAATTTGGGTCAAATCCAGTTCTATCCATCTGTTCACTCATCCCCAACCAACACTAAACTGAGTAATGTAGTACATAGTAGAATCGCACGTCGAATTGTCTAGTTTTTACAATTTTGGGATTTGTATTATTGTTACCTATTCCATTGACATAACTATTCTAATATCCATGACTCGCGTTGGGTTCTTCCCTCCAGTCCCCCCGCGGCCCCGTACATGTTTTATTCAATGAGTTACGCTGTCACCTGACTTGGCATTGTCTTCTAACATCATGACTATTCATAGTTATATGTATTTGTACATCCCTGTGTGTTCTTTACAATGTTTTCGCATCGCGTTGACTGTCTTTAGTGGATTGCCCCTTGCCCTTCTTGCTGACAGACTGCGCCCCCTGCAAGCTCCGTTGTCAGATAATTTCTACCTCTTATGTCTCTCAGCATCCGGATTATGACCTTTTGTTCTGACAAACCTATTTTACTGAATATACTTTCGTCTTGAGCCTTGTTGAATCCCTTAATGTGTAAATCAATAGATCATTACCTTGTCTGAGGAGCGGAGCATACCTCTGTCTCAGATGTTTACAGTGATAAATCACTCGTGCTCCAGAGCTGTACATCACAACAAGTACTCACATTCCAGTTGCAAGTTACTTGGGGAAACTTATAAATATGTTATGAGTTCAGATCTAAAGCGCTAAATATTCTCCTTTTTCTACCTTTTTTACTGTATTTTTGGACTTTTTGAAAAAAATTTCCTTAACCCCCCCAATGACCAGACCTGTGAAGACCTTACCGATGAGATACGTTGGCTGTTTTTGGGGATATCGTGTTTTAAGAGCCCTAACTAAAAAATTCAATTTATGTGTTATTATTGTAGATTTGGGGTTGAGCGATCGGGATCGGAAAAGATTGGATTAACGATCGGCAATCGAGCAAATTTCACCATTGGGATCGGAATACCGATCCTGATCTTTTTAGGCGGGATCGAGGTCTCACGTTAGTTGCCACAATGCTTGACTACTGGCCAACTCAGGCACCATGATAGCTATGGGCAACTCAGGAACAAGCTGCATTTTATTAGCAGGATTATCGCGGCGCATGATTTATTCCAGGGCTGGAGTGTAATTGCTCTGGGGGGAGGGCGCGCTGCTAAATGCCGAGTTAATAAGTAAGAGGAAGGGGCGGCGGTGCGCACCAATACCACTGATGGCAGACGTGGCGCTGGGGTCTTTATAGCAGCTGCTCCCTGGAGACATCGCTGTGGGCCAATCAATAACGCAGCATTAGAGGTCCCGGAGCAGGACGGACAGCTGCAGCCGGCACAGGGGCAGGGGATCAGCATTCAGCCCCGGGGTGATCACAAAGGACAGGGGGAAGTAACATTCCAGGTAGGGTTGAGCCATCGGGATCGGGAAAGATTGGATCCCGATCCATGATCAAGCAAATTTCACAATCGGTATCGGCTGGAAAATTATCAAAAATAAGATTTTAAAAATAATCCTGAAATCTCAAGATTGGCTCAACCCTATTTAGATTTTATAATTTATTCAATTTTTTTTTTTTTTGTTTAATTTTGGGCAAACTTTACAAAAAGTAAACCAAAAGGCTTTTTTTTTTTTTAATTGAAAGAACGTCTGTGTATCCAGTAAGGCTGTGGCGGAAGACGGAGACCAGAGAACCAGAGACAATCCATGGATCTGCAATCTGCAGTCCGAGGTAAGATGTTCATCTCTCCTTATGGCAGGTGCTGCCTTGTTGACCCTAATAAAATGGACATAAATAATAATAATTAATGAAGTAAGTAAAAAGATCAGAATTTAGATGGCCAAAGGCTTCCATTACTTAGTGTCGGACTCGCCAACCAGAGTACTAGAAGATCTTCTGGTGGGCTTAGGCTCTAAAACAATGGTCTAGATTGAGACAAAGTAATTTTATAGAATGAAACCTCAATCCAGCCAAGTGTGCATGCCTTCTCAATAAGAAGAAGGGAGTAAGCCACCAACAGATGCTACTACAAAAAAATGAAATTTATTTTAGATTTTATAATTTATTTAATTACTTTTTGTACAAACTTTAAAAAAAAGTAAACCAAAACAATTTTTTCAAATTGAAAGCACCTCTGTGTATTCCAGCTGCGGCAGAAGACGGAGACCAGAGCATCAGAGACAATCCATGGATCTGCAATCTGCAGTCCGAGGCAAGATGTTCATCTCTCCTCGTGACATGTGCTGCCTTGTTGACCCTAATAAAATGGACATAAATAATAATAAATATTAAATAAAGTAAAATTTAGAAGCCCAAATTTTAGAATTTAGAAGATCAAATTTTAGAATTTAGAAGCCCAAATAATAAAGTAAAATTTAGAAGCCCAAATTTTAGAATTTAGAAGATCAAATTTTAGAATTTAGAATTTAGAAGCCCAAATTTTAGAATTTGGAAACCCAAAGGCTTCCAATAGCTCTTGGGTGAGAGTATGCACTTAGTGTTGGACTGGTCATCCAGAGTACCAGAAGATCTTCTGGTGGGTTTAGTCTCTAAAAAATTAATGGTCCAGCAGTAGACACACAAATTTAAAGGGATTCTACCATTTAAAACTTTTTTTTCTAATTGACACGTCGGAATAGCCTTAAGAAAGGCTATTCTTCTCCTACCTTAAGATGACTTCTTTGCCCCACTGTTTGGTTAAAAATCTGTTTTTCGTCGGTATGCAAATGAGTTCTCTCGCAGCACTTGGGGCGGGCCCCAGCACTCTAACAGAACTGGGGGCGTCCCCAATGCTGCGAGAGAACTGCCTCCATCTTCATCAGCAACGGCCTCTTCATCTTCTTCTTCCGGTGCTGGGGTCACACTTGTATGCCTGCGCAGTTGGCTCTTCCATCGGGCCACAGGCAGAGACAAGTGCACATGCCAGTGGCCATTTTTTTGTGGTCACTTACCCGAGCATGCGCAGTTTGCTTTGTACTCCATAGAACTACAGGAGCGTACTGCACAGGCTCGCGTTAGTGGCCACAAAAGAATGGCCACGCGCATGTGCACTCGGCTCGATGGCAGAGCTGACTGTGCAGGCGTACAAGTGTGACCCCAACTCCTGAAGAAAAAGATGGAGAGGCCGTTGCTGACGAAGATGGAGGCGGCGCTGGAGAGAGTTCTCTCGCAGCATTGGGGACACCCCCAGTGCTGTGAGAGAACTTATTTGCATACTGACGAAAAACAGATTTTTAACCAAAAGGCGGCGTGAAGAAGACATCTAAAGGTAGGAGAAGAATAGCCTTTCTTAAGGCTATTCCAACATGTGAACTAGAAAAAAAAGTTTTAAATGGTAGAATCCCTTTAAAAGCTACGATGGTCTATCTCCTTGGCCATGTCGTATGGTGTACCCCCAAAATAATTTCATAGGATGAAACCTTAGTCCAGCCAAGTGTGCACGCCTTCTTAATAAGAAGAACAGAGTAAGTCGCTACCACATGCTTATATCCCATGGAATTAGTTGTTACAATGTAACATACCGTATCCGATGCCTTTTTTCCCTGACATATTTGGCAAACTTCCAAAAACATACTGTAACGGTCGACCGGTTGTTCCGTAATTGTCATCTTTGGCCGCCCTTACTCTTATATGTTTACGGTTGCTCTTAAATGAGAATTAGGTCAATCTACATTTCAATTTTCCGCACATTGTTCGTCAATTTTCTTCGTATCAACCTCAGTAGGTTCTCCAGCCAACACGCAACGAGGCCAATTCAATATATTTTTAACATTTCCCTCTTAGCTACTTATAGAAGTATTTGCAATCTTTCTGGCTAGGCTTCTGTAAATACTTCAAATAAAAATGAAGAGGTCTGTTCCTCTCTCTCTTACTTTGGCTGCAAAATGTAACAGCTGTCCTCCCACTTCTGTTTACCATGAAGACATATTTTCTACAGCCTAGCGTATCTCATGTAGCATGCAACAAGGTTCACTTCGAAATCTGTGAACTTCATCGCGTTGCCTAAAAATCACTGTTGTGTATTTGCATTACACCTTACCACGCAACTGTCAGCGCAAAGTCGCAGGTAATTGACGAGGATTCGTCGGATCCGAGAAACGACAGCAAATAATATCCAAAAATTACCAAGTTCAAGCTCTCGGGTTTAGACACAAAACATCAGACAGTGCCCAAAATATTCGGGAAAAAAAAAGGACATCTGGCTCCGCGAAAAAAAGACGCCTAAGGCAGTCCGTATACGGAAATATATCAGAGTGACGGGTGTCGGAATATGGAGACTCGGATAATTTTTTTAAATTTTTTTTGGTACATTTGGTATTGGTGTCATTATAACAACAAAATACAGAACTGAATGAGTAGAAATATATCTACAGATGACATCAAATTTTATGATTTTTTTTCTAAAGTAAGGCCACCCTAAAAGTATGGAAACTTACAAGGTGTAATTCCCCCTTTTGACCACAAGTTTTCTGTTTTCCTACAACTACCATGATGCATTGCACTTCATGGTGAGCTGACTCACACTCCCTCCCTCGTTCCCTCATTCACAACCCCTCCCTGCTTCCCTAGTTAGCCCTTCCCAACTAACTAACTCAACCCATTCCACCCCATCATACTTACCTGTCTTCCTGTCCGGATCTCCTGGGCACAGTGCCGCACCTCCCATGAGGCGACCTGAAGCGACCGCTTCAGGCGGCGCTATGCCAGGGCCCCGGGGAGGGCGGCATTTTTGCTGACCTAAGCCAGTCCAGGACAAGCTGTCCTGGACTGGCTTATGGTCATCGTCACTGAGCGGTGGATTGGGGAGGCCGCTGGACCAGCGCTGCTCCAACGGCCTCCCCTCACGCTTAGGCAGAGAGCAGGTCCTCTCCCTGCCTGCTCTCTGCTTGCTAAAGACACTCGCTCTGCTCAGCCCCGCCCCCTCCATTCGGCACTGCCCCGCCCCTTCCACTCTGCCCCTCCCCCTCCTGCGGGGGGGTGGGGGGGTGGGTGGCTTTCTGACGTCCACCTCAGGCGGCAGAAACCAATGGTTCACCCCTGCCTGGACACGAAACCTCACTTCCTTCTGAGGAGCCAGGTCCTCCTCTTCTAGATATCTGTGACACCTGCGTAATAATGTCAGTCCCCCAGAAGCAAGTGATGCTCCGTGCCCAGAAAATCCGGACAGGAAGACAGGTAAATATGATGGGGTGCAAGGCTTAGTATAGTGGATGTACTATTTCCAGAAACGGAACATCACTGGAAAATATGAAAATGTGCCTGCGCCCTGGCGATCTAGGTAAATGAGGTGACTGCTGCAAAGAAAATTACTAGAATTGGCACATTTCAGTCCTTTATTAGGCTTAGTGGGCACAATGAAAATTGCAGACTCTAATATTTAAAAAAAAAAAAAAAAAACATGGAAAATTTTGCAAAATATTTAGAAAATTAATAAAAACTTGTTTAACATACCAGTCAGTTTTTTTTAAAAAAAATTAGGTAATTTCCTTTAACCCAAAAACTATGAGAAGAAGGGAAGATAACAGGAATGCTTCCAGGGAAGACAGTAGCTTGTATCGTAATTTTTGTTTTAACTTTTTTATTTTAAGGACTTTAATTTGTATTTTAGTTGAACAACTTCTCTCCTTTGTATCGATTAAAGGGATTCTATCATTAGAATCCCTTTTTTTCGAACTAACACGTAGCCTTAAGAAAGGCTATTCTTCTCCTACCTTTAGATGTCTTCTCTGCGCCGCCGTATGGTAGATATTCTGTTTTCCGTCTTTATGCAAATGAGTTCTCTCGCAGCACTAGGGGTGGGCCCCAGCGATCAAACAGCACTGGGGGCGTCCCCAATGCTGCAAGAGAACTCTCCAGCGCCGCCTCTATCTTCTTCAGGAACTGGCCTCTACGTGTCGTCATCCGGCCTGGCTTTCAATCTTCTATGCATGCGCAAAAAAATGGCTGTGCGCAGGTGCAGTCGGCTCTGCCCGAGGCCCGCTGGCAGAGTCGATTGCGCATGCGTAGAAGATTGAAAGCCAGGCTGGAAGACGACACACGTAGAGGCCGGTTCCTGAAGAAGATGGAGGCGGTGCTGGAGAGTTCTCTTGCAGCATTGGGGACGCCCCCAGTGCTGCTTGATCACTGGGGCCCACCCCTAGTGCTGCGAAAGAACTCATTTGCATAAAGACAGAAAACGGAATATCTACCACGACGTGGAGAAGACATCTAAAGGTGGGAGAAGAATAGCCGTTCTTAAGGCTAGTCCTACATATAAGTTAGAAAAAAGGGATTCTAATGATAGGATCCCTTTAAGCATTTTTTTTTACTTTATAAAATACTTAAAATTTTCAAAAATTCTCAAAAATACACAAAAAAAGTTTCAAAAATAGTCAATTTTCAAGCTTCACAGCACAGAAATGGAAAGATAAAGTGAAGGCGTCCGGGGAAATCTATAAGGCTTTACTTAATTTTTATTTTAGAATTTTTATCTTCTATTTAAGTTGAGCCTTTTTCCACTTTTGTATCTACTAAGATTTTTCGTTACTTTATGAAATAATTCATCGTCCTCCAGGGAAAGAAAATATCCTGCAAAAAAAAAAAACCTTCTTCTCCTCAATTAAAGACAAATAAGTAAATAAAACCTCACAGAAGAGTCTCGATACTTTCCTCGTTCTGATTCTTCCTGTCCACACCCTCTCCCTTTGCAACCCTAAAATATTCAATGTTCATTCAGGGACGTAGCGACTTCCTCTTGTATAAAAACCACATGTGTAAACTTGGATCTCCTCGCTCGCTATTAGTTATCTGTGTGCGCCAGAGTAAACAGCAGCGGCCATGAATGGAATCATTTTGAGTCACTTTGAAGAGGAAAGGTTGCGTACGAAACTTTGGGTTGTGCGGCACACGAAGAATTTTAAGTCAAATATGGTGGAAATTTTTGAAAATGCGGTGGCCGGAAATACTAATAAAATGCAAACAATAGAAGTCTATGGATCGGGAGTCTAGGTATAGGCGGTGAAGTCCCATCCAGGCCCTGGGGTCCATCTGCTACATAAGAAGGTTGTTACAGATTTTACAATGGGGCCAAAGAGCTTCAAGTTACACCTTTAGTTTATGGGGTGAGGCCTACGTGTTCACCAGCCCTTGTCTAGGAGTGGATGGCAAAGTTGTTGTAGAAAAATAACCTCTAGTGTTAGCATTGGATTATGGCCTGATTCACATCTGCGCTCGGGAGACCGCATGGGGCATTGGCAAACGGTGAGCTTATGAAAGCACACGGACCCCATAGACTACTATGGAGTTCATGTGTCTTCCGTGTGGTGTTCGCAGGAACATGCAGACAGAAAAATACTTCATGAACTACTTTCCTCTCCGCATGACTCGTGCGGACTCCGCGTGGAAAGCACATGGACCCCATTATAGTCTGTGCTCAACGCTTGCCAATGCGTTCGGTAGTCCGTTCCAGGGGTCCTCAAACGGACTACCAAAAGCAGATGTGAACCGGGCCTCAGATAAGCAGACCATGCTGTACTTGAAACTTTTGAGAAGGGACATCAGGAAGATTCCAGAACTGACCAAAGAATAAAAATAAATTAAAAAGTTTAAGACCTGCCAAAGTAATGGAGACACCCTAAAAGTACAGAATGTAGAGCACCGAAGACATACAAATCCACGAACAGACTGCTTATGTAAATATGGATTCCAGACCAGACCAAGGGTTCAAAGTCCTGATAAATTAAGAGAAATGCCCTAAAAAATACAGAATAGAGACTGCCGAAGAAACCCGATCCAACACCAAACTGTCAAAATATATATGGATCCTATACTTGGGGGTCATTTCCAGTGAAAGGAAATCTTAAAGAGGACCTTTCACCATTTTGCCCACAGGCAGTGTTATATACTGCCGGAAAGCTGACAGTGCACTGAGTTCGGCTTTCCTGATCTGGGCCCAGTGTGAAGAGCTTACGGTCCGGTACCGTAGCTCTTCTATGGTCAGAAGAGCGTCTCTGACACTCAGTCAGAGACGTCCTTCTTCACAGCACAGCCAATCGCGCTGTGCTGTGAGAGCCGGGAGGAACGCCCCCCTCCCTCCCTGATAATGCTCGTTTATGGACAAGTACTGCGAGCAGATGGAGGGGGCGTTCCTCCCGGCTCAGAAACGCCCTTCTGACCATAGAAGAGCTACGGTACCGGACCGTAAGCTCGTCAAACTGGGCCCAGATCGGGAAAGCCAACAGTGCGCTGAATTCAGCGCACTGTCAGCTTTCCGGCAGTATATAGAACTGCCTGTGGGCAAAATGGTGAAAGGTCCTCTTTAAAGGGGTATTCCCACCTCACATACTCAGCAGTCTTTACTGCTGTAAAATCTTCTTTCTTCCTGCTTTCTTGCATCATTTGGTGGGCGGGGTTTCACATGCAACCTGCCGTTTAGCTCCGCCCCCATATTCGAGTGTAGCCCCGCCCACCCCTATTGGACTATGAAGTACAGGCAGGAGCAACTCCATTCTGTGTTACATACAGACACTGCCTGTCTCTGCCATAATGAACACAATTGTATTAGCTAACCTGATAACTGGGAGAACAGAAGAAATGAAAGCAGCTCCTCTCCCCTATCTGCTAACAGGAAGCTAGGTCACATGGTGTAGACACAGGAATAGCTAGAAACACAGGCTCGCTCCCGTGCACTTAGCCCCTCCTCCCTCCCTCCTGAGAGCAGCAGATACATCACTTGATCCATGAGCAGCTAAGTCAGGGCTGTGGCCACAAAGAATTGAATAAAGTAAGATAGTGGACAAACAAAGCAGTTTTGCTGAAGCAATGTATTTAGGAAAAGTCTTACATCCACATTAACAAGCAGTATAGATAGGATCCTTGTGATGGGACAACCCCTTTAAAGCTTCAGCAGACCAAGACTTCTTGAACAATTGTCACTTCCAATTTTATGGGAACAGTTTGGGGAAGGCTTCTTTTGTGTTCCAGCATGAATATGCCTCGGTGTACAAAGTGAGGTCCTTATAGACATGGTTGGTGGAGTCTGGTGTGGAAGAACTGGACTTGACCTCAACCCCAAGGGGTGAACTAGAATGAATATGGCAAGCCTCTTATTCATCAGTATCTGACCTAGCAAGTATTCTTCTGGATAAATGGGCAAAATTGCCAAAATTTTGTAGAAAGTATTCCCAGAAAAGTAGATGAAAGGAAGAGCAACTCCTTATTAATGTCTATGGATTTGGAATAGAGTCCATATAGGGTGAGATAGATAGAAAGATAGATAGGTAGATAGATAGATAGATAGATAGATAGATAGATAGATAGATAGATAGATAGGAGATAGATAGATAGATAGATAGATAGATAGATAGATAGATAGATAGATAGGAGATAGATAGATATATAGATAGATAAATATTAGATAGATAGATAGATAGATAGATAGATAGGAGATAGATAGATAGATAGATAGATAGATAGATAGGAGATAGATAGATAGATAGATAGATAGATAGATAGGAGATAGATAGATAGATATATAGATAGATAAATATTAGATAGATAGATAGATAGATAGATAGATAGATAGGAGATAGATAGATAGATAGATAGATAGATAGATGATAGATAGATAGATATATAGATAGATAAATATTAGATAGATAGATAGATAGATAGATAGATAGATAGGAGATAGATAGATAGATAGATAGATAGATAGATAGATAGATATGAGAGATAGATAGATAGATAGATAGATAGATAGATGATAGATAGATAGATAGATAGATAGATAGATAGGAGATATATAGATAGATAGATAGATAGATAGATAGATAGATAGATAGATAGATAAATATTAGATAGATAGATAGATAGATAGATAGGAGATAGATAGATAGATAGATAGATAGATAGATAGGAGATAGATAGATAGATAGATAGATAGATAGATAGATAGATAGATAGGAGATAGATAGATAGATAGATAGATAGATAGATAGATAGATAGATAGGAGATAGATAGATAGATAGATAGATAGATAGATAGATATGAGATACATATAAGATAGTAGATAAATAGACACAGTAAATAGATAATACAGATATTAGATAAAGTCTAGAACTTTACCTAGACTATAAGAAGACATACTGTATATAATAATTTTGCCTTTGTTGTAAGTAAAATGAAATATAAAATTAACCATTTAATTATTAATAATTTTAATTAAAATCTCTGTCCTCACAAGCTTTTTATGAAAGAACAGTATCTTGCCAGATGGAATTTCTGAAGCCATTACATCCCTCATTTAGGTAGTAATTAGTGCTTAGCTTGTATGAGCAGCAGAATCTGAGAGACGGCAGATAAGAGGGGATTAGAGGGCGTTAGAGGTCACTGTATTAGTCTGAGTAAGGACACTTTTATCTATCACATACCTACTATCTTCTTACCACTAAGTCTATATACTCTTTCTATGGGGGCGCTCATACAAGGTATTGATTCTGCTTGCAGAGATCCAGCTGGTAGGAAATCTTTTGCTCAATGCTTCCTGGGAAAATTCATGCAAATGAGTTCTCCTCCAAACTAACCAAAATTGTCCCTCTAGTGCCATCTGTAGGCAGTTACCCTGTAAGACAATGTCCGACCATTGAAAGAGCCTTGAACTATGGGGTTATCCAGGCTTATTAATGGATGACCTATCTTGAGCCAGCGCCATACATTGTATAGTGGTGGTGCTTATTATTACAGCTAAGTCCTTTCACTTTAATGGGGCTGACTATGTGACGTCACATGGTCTGTGAAGTGGAGATCATGCTCAGCAAAGGCCGCTGCTGCTTCAAACAGCTGATCTACAGGGTACAAGGTGTTGGACCACTACTGGTCTTCAATGGGTGACAAGGGTTGAGCCAATCTTGAGATTTCAGGATAGTTTTTCAAATCCGATTTTCAATCATTTTCCAGCCGACCCCGATCGTGAAATTTGCTTGATCGCCGATCGGAATCTGATCTTTTCCGATCCCGATTGGTCAACCTTAATGTTAGCTTTTCCCACAATGATTGGCCAGTAGCCAAGCATTGTGGGAACTAACGTGAGGCCTCGATCCTGCCTAAAAAGATGGGGATTGGAATTCCGATCCCGATCGCTCAACCCTATTGATGACCTATCCAAAGTCCCAGCAAACCCCTTTAATTAAATGGCCCTTTTTGGGCAAGTTTTTGGGCCTGGACTTACTGGGATTGTTTCAGAAAATTTTGGACTATCCCAACAAATTGCACTAAAAGGCTTCTCCTTCATGAAGTATGGGGGCGGAAGCCAACACCCCTCCACAATGGTGCCCCTCCACCAAGACCACTGAAATGGAAAGGAGATTCCCAATGCCATAGAAGGAAGCAGAAGCCTGGGCCGAGAAGTGAAGGATCTTGTCTGTTATTCAGTTCTACACAGGGAAGAGAGGCCAAATGGTGAGTTGGAGACTGCATCATGGGATAGGTGAAGGAAGTGGAACAGACCACTGATGAGAGAGGGGGCTCCTCTAGTGCAGGCTGGTGCTGGAAGAAATCCAAGACAAGAGACTTGAGACTACTTTGCTGTGTTGTTAAAGGGGTTTTCCAAGGTAAATTAAAAACTCACTGGAGCCCAGGGATGGGTTGAATTTAAAAAAAATGAGGATCTATTCCTGGTCCTCGGTATAGACACCACTTCCCCTGTTCCCTCAGGTCCACGGAGTGCCGTGGTTGGAAGAGCAGAGGCTCAGGTGATGGCTGGCTTTCATGGTTACATATAGGGTACCAGTGAATTTGGTACCCAACATGGGACTACTGTAGCCAGTAATTGGCCATATTGGACACCTGAGGAAGGGCAGGGGCTCAGATGTCTGCTGTGGCCAACCAGTGGCTTCAGTGGTCACATGTTGTGCACTGATTACGTCATTACAGATACCCAGTCTGTGGTCTGGAGGGAATGTGGGACCAAGATGAGGTGAGTATCATTTATTTTTTTCCTTTTTTTTTTCATTTCACCCTATCATTCAATTTAGCCTTAAAATTCTTTAACTCTTTATATCTTGTTGAAGAGTCCATAAAAACCACAACCCAATCCTTGTGTCCATACGACCTGTGTGTTACAATGACTCTGAGGCCTGTTTTAGATCACTTTCACTCTGCCAGCAAGCTGTGCCATACAAAAATCTAAAAACTATATTGAACCTATAAAATGACTAATATCAGTAGAGCAAATGTAATAATATGTCAATCACAAAGTAGCAATAATAAAATTATCATGGTGATTATTATACAGACTGTATCGCAGACTAAAGCAGTTGTAGGTGCGGTGTGTCTCCAATGTTCTTTTAGGCTATTACAATATAGCGGAGAGTAGAGTTGGACAAACCTCACGAGATTCGTTTCAATTAATATTTGTTGGAAGAGTCCTAAAGAGGGTCCCAGGAACTACTGGACACCCAATAGTGGTGAGGAAAGGTTAGTATAACTGTTTGCTATTTTTACTCATCTCCCCTGGGCCATTCATAGGCCTCAGCAGTCACATGGGGCATACTAATATCAGCCAGTAGCTGGAAGAGGCCTGGAGAGAATATCAGAGAACCATCAGACACCAAAAGGATGCCAAGAAGGGGTAAGGAAAGGTGAGTATAACTGTTTTTTATTTTACTCACCTCCACCAGGCTAATTATAGGCCTCAACAGTTACATGGGGAATATTAATATCAGCCAGTGGCTGGAAGAGGCCTGGAGAGGATATCCGAGAACCGTCACACACCAAAAGGTTGCCAAGAACAGGTAAGGAAAGGTGAGTATAACTGTTTGTTATTTTACTCACCTCCCCTTGGCCAATCATAGGCCTCAGCAGTGACATGGGGCATATTCATGTCAGCCAGTGGCTGGAAGAGGCCTGGAGAGGATGTCAGAGAACCGTCATACACCAAAAGGTCGCCAAGAACAGGTAAGGAAAGGTGAGTATAACTGTTTGTTATTTTACTGACCTCCCCTGGGCCAATCATAGGCCTCAGCAGTCACATGGTGCATACTAATGTCAGCCAGTGGCAGGAAGAGGCCTGGAGAGGATATCTGAGAACCATTAGACTCCAAAAGGATGCCAAGAAGAGGTAAGGAAAGTGGGTATAACTGTTTGTTAGTTTACCACCTCCCCTGGGCCATTCATAGGCCTCAGCAGTCACATGGTGCATACTAATGTCAGGAGACAAAAAAGGAAGATCCAGCAATCGATCCAATGGAAAATTCGAATTCACTTTTATTTAGGAAACATTCTTACAGATAGTTAAAAGCAGGAAAAAATGCCCATAGTTGTGAATAGCGTCTGGCTGATGTGTTTCGGAGTAAAAAAGAGAGAACTCCTTATTCATAGCCTATGAGGCTATGTATAACTCAGAATTAGGTTAAACACTTCAGTATCTCATGAAGTCAATTCAACGCAATATCGTAATATGCTAGCCAGACCCTCAAAAAGCTGCAATACACAACACAACCACTGGGTGGTTATGCATAGAGAATAGTAGCATATCACATCTGTAGGTCACAGAGAATGGTATATGTACCCTCACTCTATTAGTATTTCTAGAATCAAGTTGGGTGCCTTCTAGATGATGGATATGGTGAGAGAGGACAATACAAAAAAACTGCACAATTTTGAGGTACTCTGTCATGAGATACTTATACTATAAGCGTCTATATTTAGACACCCAGTGGTTGTGGTGTGAACTGCGCCTGGCCACACTCTGTCAGAAAGGTTTGTCACCAAAGCATATTACTTAGATTGAGTGCTGTCCGGCAAACATTAAAAATCATTTCCACCATCCAATAAACTAGCCATCATTATTAGAGATGAGCGAACAGTGTTCTATCGAACACATGTTTGATCGGATATCAGGGTGTTCGCCATGTTCGAATCGAATCGAACACCGCGTGGTAAAGTGCGCCAAAATTCGATTCCCCTCCCACCTTCCCTGGCGCCTTTTTTGCACCAATAACAGCGCAGGGGAGGTGGGACAGGAACTACGACACCGGGGGCATTGAAAAAAATTGGAAAAAGTCATTGGCTGCCGAAATCAGGTGACCTCCATTTTAGACGAATAGTGGATTTCAAATCCGGGTCATATGAGAATGTGAACTTTGTGACTATGAGACAGGGATAGCTGTACAGGCAGGGATAGCTAGGGATAACCTTTATTTAGGGGGGAATGTTATTAAAAATAACTTTTTGGGGCTCTATCGGGTGTGTAATTGTGATTTTTGTGAGATAAACTTTTTCCCATAGGGATGCATTGGCCAGCGCTGATTGGCCGAATTCCGTACTCTGGCCAATCAGTGCTGGCCAATGCATTCTATTAGCTTGATGAAGCAGAGTGTGCACAAGGGTTCAAGCGCACCCTCGGCTCTGATGTAGCAGAGCCGAGGCTGCACAAGGGTTCAAGCGCACCCTCGGCTCTGATGTAGGAGAGCCGAGGGTGCACTTGAACCCTTGTGCACCCTCAGCTCTGCTACATCAGAGCCGAGGGTGCGCTTGAACCCTTGTGCACACTCTGCTTCATCAAGCTAATAGAATGCATTGGCCAGCGCTGATTGGCCAATGTATTCTATTAGCCTGATGAAGTAGAGCTGAATGTGTGTGCTAAGCACACACATTCAGCTCTACTTCATCGGGCTAATAGAATGCATTGGCCAGCGCTGATTGGCCAGAGTACGGAATTTGGCCAATCAGCGCTGGCTCTGCTGGAGGAGGCGGAGTCTAAGATCGCTCCACACCAGTCTCCATTCAGGTCCGACCTTAGACTCCGCCTCCTCCAGCAGAGCCAGCGCTGATTGGCCGAATTCCGTACTCTGGCCAATCAGCACTGGCTAATGCATTGTATTGGCGTGATGAAGCAGTGCTGAATGTGTGTGCTTAGCACACACATTCAGCTCTACTTCATCGGGCTAATAGAATGCATTGGCCAATCAGCACTGGCCAATGCATTCTATTAGCGTGAACTGAGATTGCACAGGGGTTCTAGTGCACCCTCGGCTCTGCTACATCAGATTGCTACATCTGATGTAGCAGTGCCGAGTGTGCATCAGATGTGTAGTTGAGCAAAACTGACTCAGCACTGCTAAGTCTCTGCATTCGCATAGGAATGCATTGGCCAGCCTTCGGCCAATCAGCGCTGGCTCTGCTGGAGGAGGCGGAGTCTAAGGTCGGACCTGAATGGAGACTGGTGTGGAGCGATCTTAGACTCCGCCTCCTCCAGCAGAGCCAGCGCTGATTGGTCGAGTTCCGTACTCTGGCCAATCAGCACTGGCCAATGCATTTCTATGGGGAAAAGTTAGCTTGCGAAAATCGCAAACTGACAGGGATTTCCATGAAATAAAGTGACTTTTATGCCCCCAGACATGCTTCCCCTGCTGTCCCAGTGTCATTCCAGGGTGTTGGTATCATTTCCTGGGGTGTCATAGTGGACTTGGTGACCCTCCAGACACGAATTTGGGTTTCCCCCTTAACGAGTTTATGTTCCCCATAGACTATAATGGGGTTCGAAACCCATTCGAACACTCGAACAGTGAGCGGCTGTTCGAATCGAATTTCGAACCTCGAACATTTTAGTGTTCGCTCATCTCTAATCATTATACCAGATTTCTATTTTTTCCCCAGGTCTCTGATTTTTATACTGTAGGACCTGAAGAGTCCCCAGAGTATAATAATAATAATTTCAGTATGGACTGAACAAATTTGCTTCAAAATACATTTTCTTAGTAATCTTTGCCAATATTTGCCCATTACTAGTAACATAATATAATATAATATTTTATCTATCCGAAACACTCTATAGGAAAGTGCCCAGGGACATTAGACTATGTTACCTATGCCTAAGGCACAGTAACGTGTCACATGCAATATGCAAATTTCAGCCATTCTAAGGATTTGCAGAGATAATTGGTTGGCAATGGCCGTACATTATATACAGAAAGCAGGAAGCAGCAGGAGACACACAAGGCTCAGAAGATTTTGGGATTGTCCTGCACTCCAAGCAATGTCCAGTTATTTTCTTAAGGAGTGCGCTGGTCCTTAAAGAGGTTGTCCAGGCTAAAATATTATTTGTTTAATGAGGCCAGGGGTGTTGAAAAAAATTGAAAAATATATACTCACCTGTCCTGGTGATCCGGTGATCCAGTGTCCTTCCAACGCGTTCTAGTCCTGCCGCTCGGCCGTCTTCTTGCAGTGGAGTTCCTTGCTGGTAGTGACCTCCCTCCTTAGGTCGCTCAGCAATCAAATATGGTGGGACATTGGAGCTATTGATCGGACCATGCTGGGAAGCACCGGAGCACCGGGGAGCGATGTTTTAATTAAAAAATAACATTTTAGCCAAGACAACCCCTTTAAACCGGGTTTGAGAATTTTTGGGTGCACCACCCACAAATCACTATTCTAGTCCGGGGTTTCTTCAGACCCTTCACCTTTCTACACCTCTACTTGTCCTCTTTGGCCAACTTCTGGCCTCTTCTGATGTCCTGAGTGACGTCACAGGCCCCAGGGGACCGTTCACGGTCATGTGGGGTGAGCCAACGTCAAGAAACTTGCATTTAAGCTCCATGATATTGGTGCATCCCAAATGACCACTAATGACCACCCCGGACCCTTGTCTATACCTGGAGGCCAGAAGATGACCAAAGGAACCCTGGACATTATGCCAGAACACAGGATAGGCAAGGGAAAGTGTATCTTATTTCCACCCCTCTCCTTCTTATAATAAAAGCCGTCCTCGATCTGAAAAACGTAAAACAAATCTCGTAAGGTTGGAATTCTCGGTATAATAACCGCGTCGTCTAATATAGATCCCGCACTCCGCATTCCTTCATTACTATTGCTTCAATGCCGCCGTGTAACCGAGCCATCCTCGCCAGATCCGGCGACAAAAACAACAAACGACAGACAGGAATGTCTAAAACGCTGATTATTTAGAATCCATTGTGGCTCCGGGCAAATGAATTATTGATAGAGAAAACATTGTGCATTTACCGGAATCCGCAAACTGATTCAGCCGCCTCTCCGATAAAGGAAACACCTGCCTCGGTCGGCGGTCGGAACAATGCACTGGCGCTCGGTGCAAGGTATCTCCAAAAAGAGCAGATATTGGCTGCCCACATCTAAACCAATCACTTCTCCATAAATGAACCATGGCACCACCTAATACCATCCACCTGCTTTCTCCCTCGTCGCGTTTCCGACCCTACCTGACCCCCCTTTGATTAAATGTCAAAAGCTCGCCTTATGCCTGCAAATTTCACTGAAGGCAGATAACAGAAAGGTTCCTCTTGTGACTCCATAAAACTGAAATAAATTCCACTGGCATCTTGTAAATTTTTATTTTCTACAATGACTGCAGGCCCCATCTGCGACCCAGCTGTTATTAGAAGCGAAAGCGTTGGCCCTTCTGCATTACAAAACAGCATCGAACAGTAATTGCCAGTGGAAGAGATTAAGTGTAGACACTAAAACTGTTTACTTGCAATGAATATGCATAACGATGGGTAAGAAGCCGTACTGGAAGATTAAAAAGAGAGAAGGGTTTGTTTACAAGGCTTAGCAAAAAAAAAGAGAGGAATGTCACTTGGCCCAAAGCCCAAAATAGGAACGAAAAACCTTTGGGCAAGGCATTAGGGAGAAAAACAGATGGTTTGTGAACCTTTTATTAGACAGAAAAATCATTAATCAAGGCCAGGATGAAAATGGCAGCAGTTTTTTTTTTTCAACTTCATATTTTGGTTTATTTTCCCTTAAAGGGACAGTGTCCCTTTTTTTTTTTTTTTTCTTTTTTACAAACGCGTGGTTGGAATTTTTTTTTTTTTTTTTTTTCCGGCTCAGAGCTAAAAATTCCACAGAGTGAGGTTTCTTAAGGCACCTGCTTTGAGGTTTAAAGGAATAAGTAAATCACCGCCATTGGCTGTTTCTTTCTTTAAAAATAAATAAATAAAAAATAATAATAATAATAAAAAAATAAAAAAAATCAGATTCTTTAGTTTTGCAGGTTTGTCTCAGGATGATAGCATTGGTAGGCTTAGGCCGGGTTCACACGAGATTTTTTTGAGCCAGTCTTTGACGCGGAATTTGCGTCAGAATCCAGCTAAAAAAACCCGCCTCCCATTGAAATCAATGGGTTCCTTTTTCCGTAAGTGGTTTGTTGCTGTTGCCGGTAAAAAGAAGCGACATGTTCTTACTTCAGGCGGATTCCACCTGAAGAGACTCCTCCCGACTAGACCCATTTATTTGGGCCGAATCGGGAGTGGAGAACTCCGACTGGAGGCCGGTGCATCCACTCGCAGCTACCTGTTTTTTGGAATCTGAGGCGGCCTCAGCGTAGAAAAAAAAACACATGTGAACTCATCCTTAGTTTATACGAAGGTGATGGGATGATGTAATTATTTTTTTAGATAGTTTACAAAAATGACTTTACAAAAAGTTACAAAGTAATGTAAATACTCAAATGGGAATGTTTTTATTCAGATCATTCACATTATAATTTGTTTTATACGAAAGCCAGATAGTGGTAGGTATTTTTTACAAATTAAATTACATTAATTGAAATGAATTAAATAAAAAATGTTTTTTCTATTTTGGGTAAATTTTTTAGCATTTTTATAAAATAGAATTAAAAAAAATAATTTCAAGGGATTCTACCATTAAAACACTTTTTTTTAATGGTTGACACGTTGGAATAGCCTCAAGAAAGGCTATTCTTCTCCTACCTTTAGATGTCTTCTCTGCGCCGCCATTCCGTAGAAATCCCGTTTTTCTTCGGTATGCAAATGAGTTCTCTCACAACACTGGGGGCAGGCCCAATGCTGCGAGAGAACTCTCCAGTGCCGCCTCCATCTTCTTCAGGAACGGTCTATTTACGCATCCTCTTCTGGCGCAGGCGATGAAACTTGTAGGCCACAGGCAGAGCTGACTGTGCATGCCCACATGTCACAAGAAAATGGCCGCTTACTGTGTAAGAGGCCGTTCCTGAAGAAGATGGAGGCGCCGCTGGAGAGTTCTCTTGCAGTATTTTGGATGCCCCCAGTGCTGCAAGAGAACTCATTTGTATACCGACGAAAACCAGCATTTCTACGGAACGGTGGCGCGGAGAAGACATCTAAAGGTAGGAGAAGAATAGCCCTTCTTAAGGCTATTCCTACGTGTCAACCAGAACAAAAAGTGTTTTAATGGTAGAATCCCTTTAATTAATTTTGGGCAGCTATCATGACTAAGCTGATGTTAAAGTGGCTAACCAGGGAATTTTATTTTACTTACTTTTATTTGATTGTTTTTTGTTTTTTTTATTCAACGTGTTTTTTTATCATGATGTACCTAAGGGTTTCCAGCTGGTTTCACATAATCAGAAACAGCGCCCCCCAAGGTCGATGTGCTAACTCCCTCCTTTCCCATTTTATAGTTGCCTGCCAGCCCCCATGGCACTACTAACTGGTAACTACCACTGAAAATGGGATAGGAGGAAGGAGGCGGAGTGACCCGGGGGCCAGTTGCTGGTTTCGTAATCCAGGGTTGGAAATAGCCAACAACCCCCAAAGTCCAGTAAAGAAAGAAAAATCCTGGAGGAAGTAAAATAAACCTCAATGGACAAGCCCTTTAACAGCACTTAGCGATATGCTTTACAGCAGCGAAATGGGCCATAGGCAGCAATTATGTAGAAATGTTCAACAATGTCTATTGGAATGTGTTGTGGGCATGCTCTGTGAGGTCACTGTGCAGAGAGGATGGGCTGTGATTAGGGTTGAGCCGATCTTGACTTTTCAGGATTGATTTTAAAATCCAATTTCCGATCATTTTTCATTCGAACCCGATCTCGATCCCAATTCCGATCCCAGTGCAAGTCAATGGGATTTTTTACTAATCGGAGATCGGATTTTAAAAGCAATCCTATTCACTGTACAGCATGGAATCTAACAATTGAACGCTTTAATTGTTAGAATCCACGCTGTGTAGTGAATCACTAAGTAGCCAGAGGATTTTTTTTTAATCCTCTGGCTACTTAGTCCTCCCTGGTGTCCACTTACCTCCAGAGATGGCTGCTCCGGTGCCTTCCTTCTTCTTGTCCTCGCTGCCGCTCCACCCTTCTCTTCTCCCTTCGCTGCCCCCTCCCTGCCAGGTTAGGAGATTGTGGGCGGGTTAGGTGAGTGTGGGCGGGTACTGGGAGGGGAGATGTCACGTCTCCCCGCCCTGTACCCGCCCACACTCTCCTAAGCCACAAGCCCCGCCTACCTAGCGCTTTAAACACTAACCTGGGAGGCAGGGCAGCGAGGCGAAGAAGAAGGAGGGCACTGGAGCAGCCATCTCTAGAGGTAAGTAGCTGCTAGAGATGTTTAGTTTAGCCTTCCATTCGAATTAATGGATGCAGCCGGCGCACAGCGTATACTCAGTGTGAAGGCTAAGCAAAGCATTGTGGGAAAAGATCACCGATCTCGATCCCATATAAAAAGATCGTATTCGGAATTCTGATGGCGATCGTGAAATTTTCTCAATCGCCGATCGGAACCCGATCTTTTCCGAACACGATCGCTCAACCCCAGCTGTGATATCACCATTTGTGAATGCTGGATCCTGTGTTATCAATACGGAGGTGTAATACAACAGTAATCCTGCCTGTAATAATAAACAACTAATTGCTGAAAAGTGATCTCTACAGAACAAGAAGTATCAGACTTTTGTGAAGTGTAGTGGCCAAAGTGAAAATTGCTAAATGTAAGAATTTTCTTTTAAGATAAAGACGGTAGCGTGAAAAAAAAACAACAAAAAAAAAAAACATGTGAAAGAGCATTAAAAATGTTATCATAAAAGGGGTTTTCAAGGCAAAAAAAAAATCAGTTTTCAGGTCTGTTAGTGATATCAATAGGTGAATAAGTGCACCCAAATACCTTTAGCAGGCTTTTGAGTGATTTTTGAGTTCTCTGGGAGCTCCTGGCAGGTTCTGCATTTGTTTACATTTGCATTTTCCTGTTATGTGCTTTTACTACAACTCCCATGATTCCTTGGGCTCCACTCAGAGCTAACTCACTCCCCCTCCCTCTCTCACCCCCCCTCCCTATTTCTCTAGCTAACCCCGCCAAGTACACCCTCAGAAGACATCTTTAGGCTCCTAGTCCTCACTCAATAACCTACTCAATTCCGTATATCATCATTACAGTAACACATATACACGGCTCAAAAAAATAAAGGGAACACTCAAATAACACCTCCTAGATCTGAATGAATGAAATCTTCTCATTGAATACTTTGTTCTGTACAAAGTTGAATGTGATGACAACAAAATCACACAAAAATCAATGGAAATCAAATTTATTAACCAATTTATTTGGAGTCAATTTATTAACCTGGATTTGGAGTCACCCCCAAAATTAAAGTGGAAAAACCCACTACAGGCTGATCCAACTTTAATGTAATGTCCTGAAAACATGTCAGTATGAGGCTGAGTAGTGTGTGTGGCCTCCACGTGCCTGTATGGCCTCCCTACAACGCCTGGGCATGCTCCTGATGAGGTTGTGGATGGTCTCCTGAGGGATCTCCTCTCATCCATCCAGATGCTATCGATATGTGGGACAACCACATTTTCTGGACTAACCGCAACTTGGCTAAACCAAATCCAATGTACAAACACCAAGAACACGAGAAACGCTGTTTTTGTCTATCCACCACCAAAATATACACTAAAAAAATCAAACAAAAAGTCTTCTAGTCTCCAAAATGGCAGTAATAAAAACGGCAAGTCTTCCCACAAAGAAAAATCCTTACGCAGCTCTGTTGACAGAAACATAAAAAGTTATGGGTCTTGGAAATTGGTGATGCAAAGACATTTATTTGGGTTTTAATTGTGAAAAAAACGTAAAAACATGAAAAAAGCAACATAAATTTGTACAGCTGTGAATGCTGTAAGCCGATGACTGGTCAGGTAATGGAGGGGGGTACATCTCACCCAGACTACTCAGGTGGGTGAGATGAGAAAACTCCAGAAAGAACTATTGTCTGCTGAGGATTATTTCGGAGTTCCGGTTACTGGGCTGGATTTTTAGGAATGGCAGGTAGGATTGGTAGTGGGACCTGTCATTCCACCCCCCTCCAGTCCACACTTTGGGGAGCGACTCAGCTGCAGAGAGTCTCCTCGCCAAGGAGGCTCAAGAAGTCGGCTCCAGCAGCAACACTTTGGCAGAGCTTGGCTGGAGAGCCAAAGAAAGAGGTCATATTTTTGGAGCTGTGTCCTGAATGATTCTACTGGCTTGTGGATTTCTGGTATTCTAGGTGAGGTAACCTATTCTATGTTTAGTTAGAGCCTAGCCGGGCAGGGATTTATTTTTGTATTGTTTCCTTTTGTTTCTGCACTACCTTTTTGAGTGAAAATAAACTCTACCTTTGTTTTGGACTAAAGAAACTGGACTTGTGTGTCTATGTCACCCCACCGAGCAACCCCAGACCCTGACAACGCGTTAACCCATATCATTAATGTGTAGTGTTATTTATGTCCAAAATATGTGCCCAAACTTTATTATGTAAAATGATAATGGCAGATTTGTCTGAATATGAGCTCAAAATGGTGCCATTGAACACCACAGCTTGTCCCACAAAAAACAAGCCCTTATACAGCTAACTGTACTGTATGGTGAGATTGGTGAGATGACAAAAATAAAATGGGTTAGTCAATAAGATTTAAAACAGGTCGTTCGCGAAACAGCCTTAAAACATGACCAGGGATATCAACACACAAGAGACACCATCTGTAGAGTCTGGTCATAGAGAGCATATAGTCCTGGTTGAAAATTGTTTTTAGGGACCATGGCCGTAGTTTTCAGTGGGTTTTTGCAGTATATTAAATTTTTGGGGAGAAAAGGTCCCTATGTAGGTGGCACCCCCTAGTTACAGGTATATTCAGTCTTCCTCATCTCTCCTGGGCTCCATTACGGAGTCTGGCAATCCCTCTTTAGTTCTACTTTGGCCTCCTGAATGACTTCAGCACCTGGCAGGGACTGCTGAGGCCGGTGATTGGTCCTCATCAGTCACATGGGTTATGCTGACATCATGACACTTAGGCCCAGTGAGGACCAATCATATTCCTCAATGGCTCATTGACATCATCCAAGAGGCCCAAAGAGGACGAGACCCGCAGCAGATGCCACAATGAAGTCCCGGAGAGGAGACTAAGACTGTTTGTTATTTTGTCTGAATTTTTTAAATTATTTTTATGATTTCTTAGTGGTTATAATTTTATATTATATTATAAGAGTGTTTTTTAGGTGGTGAATTCCATACATTTCTAGTTCAACCCACCTTAAATTTTTGCAAATTTTTAACAAATCTGGTTGTCATGTACCAGTTTACTCATCCCAACTGACAAAGACCCCATTCAGAGGTTGAAACCCATTGTATATTTTTCATTTGGAACTAGAGCTCTTTGCAATCCTTAGGTTATCATTTTGGGATCTTGGGTCAGCAGTAGAGATGAGCAAACTGTTCGATCAAGTACATGTTCGATGGGATATCAGGCTGTTCGAGATGTTCGATTCCAGTCGAACACCAAGTGGCAAACACACTAAAAATTTGATTCCCCTCCCACCTTCCCTGGTGCTTTTTTTTGCACCAAAACTGTGCAGGGGAGGTGGGACAGGAAATACAACAACGGAGGCATCGGAAAAAAATCGGAAAAAGTAATTGGCTGGCTAATTCAGGTGACCTCCAATTTATACAAACAGTGGATTTAATATCCGGTTCATATGAGACTGTGAACTATGTGACTGCGAGACAGGAATAGATGTACAGGCAGGGTTAGCGCTGAACCTCAGCAGAGCTGAGTGTGCAGCAGGGTTCAGCGCACACTCAGCTCTTCTACATCTCTGGTGTAGCAAAGCTGAGTGTGCAGCAGGGTTCAGCGCATCTCTGATGCAGCAGAGCTGAGTGTGTGACAGGGTTCACATCTCCGGTGTAGCAGTGCTGGTCGTACGCTCAGCTCGGCTGCATCTCTGGTGTAGCCAAGCTCAGCACACGGCCAGTACTGCTACATCTCGGCATAGGAATGCATTGACCAGCGTTGATTAGCCGAATGCCATACAGAGTACAGCATTCGACCAATCAACGCTGGTTCTGCCGGAGGATGCGGAGTCTAAGATCGATCCACAGCAGTCTCCATTCTGGTCCGATCTTAGACTCCGCCTCCTCACTGACGAGCCTCCGGCAGAACCAGCGTTGATTGGCCGAACGCTGTACTCTGTATGGCATTCGGCCAATCAACGCTGGTCAATGCATTCCTATGGGAAAAAGTCAGCTCCTGCATATCACAAGCTGACAGGGATCCCGGCGTAATACAGTGACTTGGGCTTGTTAGATGCCCCCAGACAAGCTTTCCCTGCATTCCAAGGTGTTGGCATCATTTCTTGAGGTGTCATAGTGGACTTGGTGACCCTCCTGAGTCGAATAGTGGGTTCCCCCTTAACGAGTATTTATTCCCCTAGACTATAATGGGGTTCGATATTCGATCGAACAGTCGAGTATTGAGCGGCTACTCGAATCGAATTTCGAACTTCGAACATTTCACTGTTCGCTCATCTCTAGTCAGCAGTGAAGAGATTTGCCCTTTAGTTGTTTTGGATGCCAGGGAACAAGGAAGACCTTTCCTGACTTTATACCCTTGGGCCCAAACATTAATAAACAACTTACTGCCAAAAAGTTGCATCTGAAGCAAAATTTCCCGGTAAACCTCACGAATATCTGTGACCCCATAACCTCATGAGGGTCGCCAATCACTACCCTTTAGCTTATATGACTCCGAAGTAAATAATTTGGATGATCTTTTTCCGCTTCTTCTTGTTTTTCTGTTCACGGTAATGTCCGTAGTGCGAGATTTCCTACATGGACATCTGCACCTTGTCTTTCTGGCACCCTTGAAAACATATGATGTTATTAATAAAAATAAAACAGCCATCTTGGTGGGAGTGTAATCCAAACCTTCTATTGGAACGCGTCCACCCATTGACCCGTTAATTAATATGACTTTGTAATCAGCAGCGAGGCCGGTATCACTGTAAACAGCATTCATCATGTATCGCAATCTGAACCATACAATAGACATAGAGACAGTCATTAAAATCCAATCTCACTGCTCCGGAATCCGTCTCTGTTTCATGTTTGACACGTGTTGTTATGTTCATCATGCTGTAGCGAATCCATCATAGCGCGGTATACTTCACAGGAACGTATCGTGAGAAAATGATAGAGTATTGACATTGGAGTTTTGTTGGAAACGTATTTTAATAATTTTGGTAATTTTTTAAATGTTGCTATCCATATGAAATACAGGTCACTGGAACACATGCAATAGACTGACATTCCCTGTTTCCTGTTGGTCAGTTGTCAGCTTTGCTGTGTGGACTAGGGCAGAGTGAGCAGAGTCATCTCATTAGTATTAGAATTTAATAGCAACTTTAGTGCCTGTTCAAATGACAGAATTTTCTGCTCATTTGGAGGCAGTTTCCACCCCCAAATCAGCGGCAGATTCCACCCTGATTCTGCCTCCATTGGAATTCAACGTGAGGCAGAGATAGGAACAGGACCCTGAAAAAATAAGTGCCCTGATCGATCTTGCAAGAGTCTGTGACCTGATTCAATTGTAGAGTCTGCCACTGTGAAAAGATCACTATACATGAAGAGGTTTCAATCACAGATACCCATGATACGTAAAGCTCCTGCTAACAGGAGTATGATTCCCTTGTGAATCGTTGCGTCCATTGCTGAAATATCGCTGTTTTTATCAATGTGCAAATGAGCCCTTTGGAGCAAAGACAGCCCTTTTGTTGCTCCAAAGAAAATATTACTCCAGTTTCATATTGACTAAAATGTTGATTTTTCAGCAAAGGAGGAAGCGATTCACAAGGGGATAACACGGAGAGGCAACATGGTGGCTCAGTGGTTAGCACTGCAGCGCGGGAGTCCTGGGTTCGAATCAGGAACAACATCTGCAAGGAGTTTGTATGTTCTCCCAGTGTTTGCATGGTTTTCCTCCCACACTCCAAAGACATACTGATAGGAAGAAAAAAAATGTACATTGTGATCCCGATATGGGGCTCACAATCTACATTAGAAATAAAAAAACAGAAACAAAAAAAACAACAACAAGGGGATAACACCGTATGATTCAGGTGACACTAACCTATCTATCTGCAGGGCTGGGGTGATATGCTGGTTCTGGTGACAGTAACCTATCTATCTGCAGGGTTGGGGTGATATACTGGTTCTGGTGACTATAACCTATCTATCTGCAGGGCTGGGGTGATATGCTGGTTCTGGTGACAGTAACCTATCTATCTGCAGGGCTGGGGTGATATGCTGGTTCTGGTGACACTAACCTATCTATCTGCAGGGCTGGGGTGATATGCTGGTTCTGGTGACACTAACCTATCTATCTGCAGGGCTGGGGTGATATGCTGGGTCTGGTGACAGTAACCTATCTATCTGCAGGGCTAGGGTGATATGCTGGGTCTGGTGACACTAACCTATCTAAATCAAATGATTTGATTTGATTTGATTTGAACCTATCTATCTGCAGGGCTGGGGTGATATGATGGGTCTGGTGACAGTAACCTATCTATCTGCAGGGCTAGGGTGATATGCTGGGTCTGGTGACACAAACCTATCTATCTGCAGGGATGGGGTGATATGCTGGTTCTGGTTACACTAACCTATCTATCTGCAGGGCTGGGGTGATATGCTGGTTCTGGTAACACTAACCTATCTATCTGCAGGGCTGGGGTGATATGCTGGGTCTGGTGACACTAACCTATCTATCTGCAGGGCTGGGGTGATATGATGGGTCTGGTGACAGTAACCTATCTATCTGCAGGGCTAGGGTGATATGCTGGGTCTGGTGACACTAACCTATCTATCTGCAGGGATGGGGTGATATGCTGGTTCTGGTTACACTAACCTATCTATCTGCAGGGCTGGGGTGATATGCTGGTTCTGGTAACACTAACCTATCTATCTGCAGGGATGGGGTGATATGCTGAGTCTGGTGACACTAACCTATCTATCTGTAGGGCTGGGGTGATATGCTGGTTCTGGTGACACTAACCTATCTATCTGCAGGGCTGGGGTGATATGCTGGGTCTGGTGACACTAACCTATCTATCTGCAGGGCTGGGGTGATATGCTGGGTCTGGTGACACTAACCTATCTATCTGCAGGGCTGGGGTGATATGCTGGCCCTAGTGACACTAACCTATCTATCTGCAGGGCTGGGGTGATATGGTCAGATCTGATGACACTCCCTTTAAGAAGTTACAATACGTGACAAACCCTATAACGAAATTCTTTGATACTTATCACCCAGCATTCGCGATCACGTAACAGACTAAGAAATGAGTCAACTCTTAAAAAAATCCCTCCACTCCAAAGTAAAACTTGTCGTATCTTATTATTAATTTTATTACTATCAATGGGACGAATGCCTCGCCAGCTGCCGGGGGTAATGAACAGACACCTACGTTTTGAACGCCAAAAAAAATTAAGAGAAAATGCCGCATTTATTTAAGAGCTAATTTATTGCAGAGAAAATGGCTACCTATAAACTTCACTAATTTCTACATTACCCGGCATTCTACACCTAGTTTAATTTAATTTTATACTATCAGTAGCAACATAATATCCCCGGTTATAAAAATAGAGACAACGCCGCCGAAAGCACGTTTATTATTTTCTATCTATTTGTATAAAATTCACTGTAACTCTTCCGGCAAGGTAATTAAATATTCGCTTCATGTTTAAGAGGAGCGCAGGCGGGTACGGAATGAAACGCGCTAGCAAAGAATCATTGATTTGCAATATTCCAACCTCGCACTGGCCTCCAATTAACAACCCTTCCAATATTTAAGCAGAACGCCATTTTATGTAATTATAGTACAAACACATTTTCGGCATCTCCATTTTTTGCATAATTAGTTCCCTATTAAACTACTTATAGGGGATTTTTTTTTTGTTGTTTTTAATCAGAAACGGAGAAAAGCAAAACAATTTTATCCTTTACTGGTCCAATAATTAACAATGTATCTATGGCGGCGCGTTAATACAAGTGTCATTTGTTTACGTTGAGGAAGGAAATTGTTTTGGATTACCGAGGAGCGGCGATTTTTACACGAGGAATGGGCAGACGGTGTAACAATTTGCCATGTGTTGAGGTGTTATTAATTGGGAACCCGACGTATCTGAGGTCCCCCATGGTCAGGAGTTTTATTGTACGTAATTGTACTTAATTGCAAGGAGTCTAAGTCGAGACGCGTTTCGATGGTCGGCCTTTAGAGTTCAATGTTAATGTTATTTTTACCAAAACAAAAAGGAGAAGACAAATATGGTGAAGTATGGGGTTGGTATAAATGGTGGCGAATTTTGTGAAGAGTTGGGTTGGCCAAAAAAAAATGATTTTTTTTGCAAGGGGAAGGTGCAAAGAAAACAAACTGAAAACCCATATCTGTCCTCGGTGCTCTGTTGCTTCCCACTGTGGTTCAGACTTGTTTCTCTGGGGTCTTGTTTTTGTAGAAGTCACGTGACCATTGAAGCAGCACCGCACCTCCCATGAGGTGACCTGAAGCGAGCGCTATGCCAGAGCCCCAGGGAGGGCGGCATTTTTGCTTACCTAAGCCAGTCCAGGACAAGCTGTCCTGGACTGGCTTAGCACCGAGCAGTGGATTGCGGAGGCCACTGGAGCAGCGCTGCTCCAGCGGCCTCCCCTCACGCTCAGGCAGAGAGCAGGTCCTCTCCGTGCCTGCTCACTGCCTGCAAATGACGCTAAACCTCGCCCCCTTCACCAAGCCCCACCCCCTTCACTATGCCACGCCCCTCCACTCCGCCCCCTCCTCCCGGGCGGGGGGGGCGGCTTTCTGTCGTTCGCCTCGGGCGGCGAAAGGGGCAGGTTCACCCCTGCATTGAGGCCAACTAGCGGCGTCAATGGCCTAAGGAAAGTGAAGTCCCAATTCCTTTCCTAGGCTGCTAATTGGCCTCAGTGGTCATACGCAGTGAGGACTTCCAAAGCAAGGCACCAGACAGACAGCAGGACCATCGGTGGGAGACACGCGAGCACCACGGACAGGTCAGTAGAGATATTGTGGGTTTTCACTGTCCTTGCAAAAAAACGTTTGGACAACCCCTTTAACATAATGGTTGATGGCTCTCTTCCATATCTTCCATCATATGGTTCAAACAGAGGAACCAAGAATGGTCAAAGCTTGTTCATGGTTGTTCAGCAAATGATTATATTGACCTAAGACCTTATTGGCAGATCAACCACGAACAAGTTTTAACCATTTTTGGGTCCCCTATCTGGCAAACAACTGATCGATCTCAGGCATGTAGCTGCGAGATCGATCAGTGGTAGCAATCCACAGAGAAGCATCCGTCCAGATCTGTGATGTCAATCTGTACCATACACTGTCTCCTTTAGGACGTGTCCTCATTCAATGCATTTTGAAAAAACACCCTTTTCTTCCTAAAGCCCTATGCACACGCCTGCAATTCTATCCACAATTGCGAGTTTTGATGTCAGTAACAATTGAAACAAGTAGGTCAGGAGTAGGAACCAAGTGAGAAGAGTCAGGTAAGAGGTCAGGTCAGGCAGCACAGGTTCAGAAGTCAGGAACAAGCCGGGGTCAGACACAGGTAATCAGCAGATGCGCTGATAAACAAGGATATATAGTTTACTAGCTTTTACCCGCGACTTCGTCTGCGGTGATTTGAGAATTGGGCGGACACAGACGTGTGAAACTGTAAAAGTGCTTTAAAAAGTTTGGTGGGCTAGCAAATGTGATGTGATGTGTTATATTGTGTATGTAGTGATACAGACAATGTGATGTGTTGTATTCTGTATGTTGTGATACAGACAATGTGATGTGTTGTATTGTGTATGTCGTGATACAGACAATGTGATGTGTTGTATTCTGTATGTAGTGATACAGACAATGTGATGTGTTATAATCTGTATGTCGTGATACAGACAATGTGATGTGTTGTATTGTGTATGTCGTGATACAGACAATGTGATGTGTTGTATTGTGTATGTCGTGATACAGACAATGTGATGTGTTGTATTCTGTATGTAGTGATACAGACAATGTGATGTGTTATAATCTGTATGTCGTGATACAGACAATGTGATGTGTTGTATTGTGTATGTCATGATACAGACAATGTGATGTGTTGTATTCTGTATGTCGTGATACAGACAATGTGATGTGTTGTATTCTGTATGTCGTGATACAGACAATGTGATGTGTTGTAATCTGTATGTCGTGATACAGACAATGTGATGTGTTGTATTGTGTATGTCGTGATACAGACAATGTGATGTGTTGTATTGTGTATGTCGTGATACAGACAATGTGATGTGTTGTATTCTGTATGTCGTGATACAGACAATGTGATGTGTTGTATTCTGTATGTCGTGATACAGACAATGTGATGTGTTGTATTGTGTATGTAGTGATACAGACAATGTGATGTGTTGTATTGTGTATGTAGTGGTACAGACAATGTGATGTGTTGTATTCTGTATGTCGTGATACAGACAATGTGATGTGGTGTATTCTGTATGTCGTGATACAGACAATGTGATGTGTTGTATTCTGTATGTCGTGATACAGACAATGTGATGTGTTGTATTCTGTATGTCGTGATACAGACAATGTGATGTGTTGTATTGTGTATGTAGTAATACAGACAATCTGATGAATTGTATTGTGTATGTAGTGATACAGACAATGTGATGTGTTGTATTGTGTATCTCGTGGTACAGACAATGTGATGTGTTGTATTGTGTATATCGTGGTACAGACAATGTGATGTGTTGTATTGTGTATGTAGTGATACAGACAATGTGATGTGTTGTATTGTGTATGTAGTGATACAGACAATGTGATGTGTTGTATTGTGTATCTCGTGGTACAGACAATGTAATGTGTTGTATTGTGTATATCGTGGTACAGAGAATGTGATGTGTTGTATTCTGTATGTCGTGATACAGACAATGTGATGTGTTATATTCTGTATGTCGTGATACAGACAATGTGATGTGTTGTATTGTGTATGTAGTGATACAGACAATGTGATGTGTTGTATTGTGTATCTCGTGGTACAGACAATGTGATGTGTTATATTGTGTATGTAGTGATACAGACAATGTGATGTGTTATATAGTGGAAAGCTATATGTAAATGTGAGTGAGTAGAGTGAGGGCTACTCCTGAGGAGACAGTAAGGAGTGTGCAGGCAGGTTGAGGCAGGAAATGCCAGGCAGTGTGTGTGTGAGTCTATAGCTGGGGCTAGGAGTCCTGCTTTTGTGAGTCTCCTGCTAGGAAGCCATGTTGTTTAGTGGCACCAAAAGTAGCCTGTGACTCAATCCTAAGGGAAAACTATGTTTGTGGAAAATTGCACGCAAATCCGTCCAGGCGTTTTAGCGTGATTGAGGAACAAACATCCAAACTCACAAACATCCAAACACACAAACTTTCACACTTATAATATTAGTAGGACTAGATCTTCATGTTCCTTCTTGCAGTCAAAGTTGTCTTTTATAACCTGGGCCTACTGAAGGTTCGATAAGGACTCACAACAGGAGAGGAGAAGGAGGGGCGAGAAGCGGCAGAGAGCAGCACACCAGAACTTGTGGAAAACTTGGTAGCCGTGACCACAGGAAATAAGAAGATACCGGTGGTCGTAGACTTCCAGCATTACAGGCAGTAAGATCTGAGAATCACACAAGGAGCCCTGGATGTCTACTGTGTTTTCTTATCTGGAAGGTCAGATGGGACCTGCTGAGAAATAACATACTATAAAAGTTTAGTGTATATATGTTTGGAGTACAGTAGACATCTGCTCCTCCGAGAGGTCACTATACATTTGTGTTTCTAGTGCTCTGTTCTCAATTTATTTTATCTTTTTGATTCTCTGCCCAGTTGATGGTTTTCAGATCTATGTAGTTTTTTGGGTTTGTTTTTTTTTGTCTCTGGGTCCTAGTGCTCTCCTGTTGTCATAGGGTCTTCACATCAAGCTTCTTCAGTCCTGAGGTTTAGAAGACACCAAGAACACAGACAGAAGACATCTGCTTCTTTGCACAGGAGAGTGCAATGACGTCACAGTAAGACACCTCCTTGTGAGACACAGATGTCCTATGTCTGGGCACAGTCCATAGAGAGCAGCTCAAGAAGAGGAGGCGAAGCTCCGCTCAACAAGGGACAGCAAGTAGGTGAGTATAACCTTTATTTTTTTAGTGTAGTTGTGGGGTATTTAGGGTCATTAGGAGGAGCCATTACAACTGTAAGGGGGGGATTAATTATGTCTGAAAGATGTCTGTGCTGCAAACTTTACAGAGACAAGTCCCAGCTGGAAGAAATGGTCATGGCGGTCTGGACGGAAGAGATGAGAAATGTGAACGATTATAGTCATAGACGTCACCAGTGTCACCTAAATGTCTGCAGATCCCTGTGTAGAGCTAGTATATACCAAAATACTATCACTACATCTAAGTTATATAGATACATCTAAAATGGGAGCCATCTTGGATGTGTTTTCACCCTTTGTACTGAACCCCTAACTATGCCTCTGCATCAAGAATAAGTTTACAGAACAGTGAGGGTTAGCAGTGTATGGGGTAGGGCTTAACATTTAGATTCAGGACCAGCTAGAGTTAGGGCCTTTTATGTACTGATACCACCATCATAGAACTGGCAACACCGTCATCCATTTGTATCATCTGACTACTGAACCATCCTGTTACCATTTCTGTCATCTATTGGAAAGTTCCCATTTTGTTGCATATCTGGATGTCAGGAATCTAAATATCTGCGCTCTTACTTCTCCAACCCATCATTCTCTTCTGTGCAGCACAGGTGTGGGAAATTCTATACGGCATCTGCATTGGCCACTTGGCTGTTTCTTTAAGGTTGCTATGTCTACCAGTTAGAACTTTGGCTGGGTCTGTTCATCCAGTCAGAGGTGTGAGATCCAATCAGGCCTGTACTTCATCATCCAATCCAAGGCTGATGTGAGTTATTTATACCTGGCTCTGACATTGATCACGTGCCTGTGATTACATTAGTTTTCCAGGCTCTATATTACAGAATGTACTCCTAGGACCTTCCCCTGTTTTCTACTCTTTCCCTGCAGATTTTGACTTGCTGTTTGGTTATCCCTTCTCTTGCTGTTTTGGCTTCATCTGAGATCTCTTGGAATTGACAGGGACTTGGCATTCTTCTGTTTTAGGTTTGGCAATTCCCATAGACTTTTGACTTTGACCCCAGCTTGTGTAGATGCTTTCTGCTCGCCATACGGTTTCTAGTTTGGTCCTTAGCGTGCAAGCGCATCTATTTTCCGGCACCTTGTTCTGCAACTTGGGTTCCAAGCAGCCAAGTCCATCCTGCCTTGCGTTGAGCTCTGGTAAATACCTTGGGGTGACCATAGACTGTACAAACCAGAGTGGTGTAGGATTATAGGAGGCTTGTTTATTTGCTATCTGTTGGTCCTATCTTTGCAATAGGAAATTGCTTATATAGAAATTCCACTAGCTTTTGAGAATCGCTTTAATGCAGGGGTGCCCCATACATCGATTGCGATCTATCGGTCGATCGCAAAGGACGTATGGGTCAATCGCGGGATGCAGCCAGGGATCCCCAGTGTCTGCTTGGTGACAGTGCAGGCTGAGAGTTGACTCTCAGCCTGCGCTGTGAACAAGCACTCCGGACACTTGCAGGCCGGGCAGCAGCAGCTCCGGGGGATAATGCGCTCCCCGCTCTTAGGGATGGAGGGAGCCGGGTGCTGCTTGTTCACAGTACAGGCTGAGAGTCATCTCCAGACACTGGCAGGCGGGGCTACCGCAGTCCCAACCTGCCAGTGTCCAGAGATAACTCTCAGCCTACGCTGTGAACAAGCAGACACTGGGGATCCCTGGGCGGCCACAGAACGCCGCTGTCTCCTGCTCTCACGCTCCGCCCGACCCCACCCACAGACACGCCTGCTCCGCCCACAGGTCTGCCCCGCCTACAAGAAGTGGGTAGTAGATCTTTTGCCTTGGTCAATTTATAAAGTAGCTCACATGCTGAAAAAGTGTGAGCACCCCTGCTTCAAGGGGTTGCACAGGAGTAGAACTCATGACTACTTTGTTCTCTGTAAGTAACTTCATGCTCATTGGTCACATGACTATGCTACATCTCAGTCCCATTAAAATGAATGAGACTGAACTGCGACGTGGCCAACGTGACCAATGGATGTGATGTCACCTCTTGATGAAACAGAAATCATCCATGTTTACTCATTCTGGACAAGCCCTTTAAGCACCAATTCCATTACAACAGACAGGGGTTGTCTACATGGGATAACCCCCAAACCCTCTTTTGTTTGTATCACATCCACCCTAAAATAGGAATACTTTTTTGTAATTTTACATGAAAACTACATATTTAGTTTGAGGTTAATAAGCACGATGCAAATCAGAACCCCCCTAAGGATGTGACACCAATGAAGATTCACTGTTCTGTTTATTAGTCCATCGTATCTCGCGTTACGTATGGTCCTCTCGATAGCGAGACAAACATCCCATTAACTCTGATGCGACTAATCTTTGATTGAGGATAGCATTTCAATAGAATTTAAAAAAAAATATCATTATATTTTTTGATATTTTTTTATATTCTGTTTCAATATAGTTTGCGGATTAATTAAAGACCTAAATTGTTTTTCCATCATATTAAACAAATTCCTGTTTATCCTGCGAGGGAAATGAGAATGCTTAAATCCAGTAAGTCTAAGCAAGACGAATCTTATACGGCAGGCATCACTCCATTGACTAAAATGGATAATTGCAAGCCATAAAAATGTGACATATTAATAATTAGCATTATTGATTAACATTGCTTGAGTGCTTTCCAACAATCACCATTTCTCGTTACGAGCGCATAAAATAAATGAGAAAGCTAGCGATATACACTCTGTTACCTCCGCCGTGTCCCCCTCCTTAGCCCAAACAGAATATTTACTTTATATAGCCATGAAAAATGTTACATTTACAATGTTACAGATTCAGAAACAAACAAAAACGACTTCACGAGAAGAGAATATTGGGTACAGATTGGAGTTGTCCCGAATGGCTAACCCATTATGGACACCCATTTGCAAACTCTTCCAATTACCAGGACAAGCCACTAAGTAGGGGTTTCAGAGACTGGATTTGTGGTTGTCAATTGTTGAGGATGTCTTGACATCAGGGGTGAACCATGGCTTTCTGCCGCCTGAGCCGAGTGGAAGGGGGCGGGGGCAAGCGGAGGGGTGGGGCCGAGTGGATTGGGCGGGGCCGAGTGGAACGGAGCTTTAGCAGGCAGAGAGCAGGCAGGGAGATGACCTGCTCTCTGCCTGAGCGTGAGGGGTGGCCGCTGGAGCAGCGCTACTCCAGGGGCCTCCCCAATCCACCGCTCAGTGACGGTGACCCTAAGCCAGTCCAGGACAGCTCCATCTTCTTCAGGAACGGGCTCTCTTCGTGTCTTCTTCCGGCAGTGGTTTCAAACTTCTAGGCCTCGGGCAGCTGACTGCGCATGCCCGCTGGCCACAAGAAAATGGCCGCTTGCAATACCGTGTAAGCGGCCATTTTCTTGTGGCCAGCAGGCATGTGCAGTCGGCTTTGCCCTAGGCCCGAGGCCTAGAAGTTTGAAGCCACCGCCAGAAGAAGACGCAGGGAGAGAACGTTCTTGAAGAAGATGGAGGCGGTACTGGAGAGTTCTCTCGTAGCATTGGGGTCGCCCCCAGTGCTGTGAGAGAACTCATTTGCATACCGAGGAAAACCGGGATTTCTACGGAATGGCGGCGTGGAGAAGACATCTAAAGATAGGAGAATCATAGCCTTTCTTAAGGCTATTCCTACGTGTTAGGGACAAAAAATTGAGTTTTAATGATAGGATCCCTTTAAAGGGATAGCTTTCACTCTCGACTTGCATCAATAAAACTTGGGCATCCATGACTTGGTTGCTAGATCACCCGTTGTCGTTGTTTGGACCTTTAGGTAGACATTGACCACTGGGAACACCCCACTAGACTGAATGTTTTGGAGGCGATCTGACTTAGTTATGTAGTCATCAGAAATTGGTCCTTGTCACATATGGTCTTTCTTTGGACCCCTTGGTAGATATTAACCACTGCGTAACTGACTGTTTGGAGATATTCTGACCCATTCAGTCGGTCATCACAATTTGCCCCCTAGCTCCTTAAATTGTTATGCTTGCTTATTTTTGCTGCCATCTTGGAGAACTAAGCACAGATCTTCTGTGGATGTTGCTTGCTCCCATCCTTCTATCTCTTCATGTCATCCCAGACAGACTGGATGATGTTGAGATCTATGGGGGCCGTATGATCACTTCCAGGACTGTTCCTCCAAAGGGCAAAGATCACATCAAATAAACTATTAACCCTTCCATTACCGGAAGCACTCTTAGTTTCCATCATGTTTCTGCCTAAACCTTTGTACAGGAGTCTAGAGTCTGGTATCGATATGGATCTACCTTCTAGCTCTTCTAAGGTTCCTGCAAATACCAACCCTGAACCAAGACAGACTAAATTCATAAAGAAAAGCAAAAATTTTTTATGTTTTCTGAGGCCCATGGGAATACAATATAGCAGAAAATAGATGGAATCAATATCTGCAGCCTTTATATCATAGAGACAAAAAAGCTTGACCAGGAATGAGTCCAACCACAGTCAAGTAGCTTGGCTTTGCCTCGATCAGATGGCAGCTCTACAACCCAGTTACTCCACCACATTTTACAGACTTCGGCTTTCCAAATGGCTTCTGTAGCCGCGCGTCTGAATCAGATGTTGGAACCTAATTTCTGAACTGCAATATAATATCAGATGCTGACAGTTCGGAGACTTGGCTTCGTCCTTACACGGATAGCAATATCGGGCTTCTTATCTCTTCTGAATTGTGGTTTAACCTGGCAGATTATCTCCTGCCAATTCTTCTGTCATAGCTACTCAATTTGTTAGCATTTCTTTTACAAATTCACTTTTTCAACATTTTTTTTCTAATCTAGGGCTAAGCTGGTGCGACAAAAATAATATTCCTTACAAGGAAGAATTAACATTGCATTATTAACCCCTTCACAACCTGACTATTTTGCTTTGTATGGACTTCATTCCACAAGGTTTTTGTTTTTTTTTTTGTTGATATTGGTTGGGCTACCAAAAAGTTTAGGTTGATTTTTTTTCTTGTGAGTCACATTCAGTTCTTGGGCAATGCCCTTGCCACGCATAGCAAAGGGGTATCTGGTTAGGACCATTGTAACAACTTACACTGACGAACAAAAGGGTAACAATGCTTAGAACTTGTGACTTTCAGGCTCCATATTTCACCATCCACTACACCTTGGAGCGTGAGATGACTGTCATTTTATAGACAATCCGCTTGGCTGTCACCTACATAAATGTGACTTGTAACCATTTAGCATATGATTAGTTATGTAGATTCTTGTCATGTGACTGCATTGTTACTGTTTTGCTCCTTAAAATCTAAATTTTAATTTTGTAAATCCACCTTTGGCTTTCAGCACTGACTGAATCCTTCTGGGCTCTCGATGAGATACAAGCATGTTTCGACCAAAATCTGATCCCAGGTCCCATTATTGGTGCACACCAGTTGACTCACTTAGGTACAAATATGGCTTTTTATTCAGCTCTACCCACATGTGTTCAATTGGGGTGAGGTCCGGGGACTGTGGAGGCCAATCCAGAACCTCTACTCCATTGTCACTGAACGATTACTTTGCTAATCTCGGCATAGGCTACAGGTCATTGTCCTGCTGGAACATTATGTCATCCTTTCATACCCATAGAACTCAAGCGTATGAAGTAACTTGTCATGTAGGATACCCACATACAGCTGAGCATTGAGACCACCATCAATCTTGGTCATGCATCTAACGCCTTTGGCTACAAATCCCATGTCATCAGGCTTCCTCCACCAAATGGAGCAAACCTTTATTGGGTTATTTCACTGAAATTCTGTCTTCCTAACTACATCAGGGAAGACAGGCTTGCACATTCCAGTGAGCGCCCTCTATTGGTTTGCAACGCTGAGGCAGCAGCTGACTTCCTAATTACATCATGGAAGACAGTTTTGCATATTCTTCCCATGGTCCACCAAACTTGACAGTTCCTTCGATTTCTCAATCTATTAGACCCCTTTTCCCTTGTTTCTTCCATTTACACCCATCAGAGACAAGTCTTTTGACTTTTTTCTCATCACCCCCAAATCACCCGTCTTCTACTGTCCACTTTTTAGAAGACGCAATATATGACAATGTTGAAGTTGAGGCTTCTACTTCTTCCTCTTCAGACTTGTGAAACGCGTTGCACGGTGCTTGCATAGACATCTATGATCTCATTGTTATGTAGCATCCGAGTCACCTCCACTGCCACATTTTGCCTGGACATCAACCACTTGGCTTTTGAATGAATGGACGGACTTCATTTTGTATTCTTCCTCCTGTCATGGAACTCATGGGATGCAGTTTGGAAATTTTCTTGGTCCAGAGTTGGATATGGCTGGTTCTCTTTTCTTGGGAGATCTTTTTCGTCGCTGATCCTTGATTTGTATGAGTGACCTTTCACTTGGGACTCACCTAACAATACCCTGAGTTATAGGGAATGTGAGAACAAGTTGTCATCTGTAGGATACAAGAAGAAAAAGCAAAACAGTAACAATGTTACACTGTGGTCATTCAGATCAAAGAACTGGTCATGTAAGAAGTCCACCAGACAGAATCCTGAGAACCCCACCTCTGTTTACTGCCTAATTCCCTAATGGGGGAACCTGGACCTTCAGTTCTTTACCTATTACTTGCACAGGACCAAAGTTGCTTTAGTAGAGGAGGAATGGTTGTCTTAAGGTATAGGTTAGATGCATGTCATCTATATGGAGGTCTTCCACTTCTCCACAGATAGCAAATGTTGCAAGAAAAATGGCCACCGATAAGATGTCAGCCATGACAAGTGTGCATGTGTGTGAGATTTGTTCAGCATAGCTGGGAGACAAGGCAGCAGCTTTTATAGGTCAGGCTCCTTAGTTTTGGTCAATGTATGAAATACAAAAAGGAGAGACACCGAGCGCCGATATAGTGTAGTATTACAAACAATGTGGTGGAATGAGATTCACTGATGAATGACCTATTACCTCCCGGTGTTGTGATGTGTCACAACACCACAACAGCATATAGTGGTCCCAAAGAATGGTGGCAGCAGCTTTCCCCTTACGCTAACCAAGGTCGCGTCAACGTCAAGGCAAGGAGTCCCTCAGGGAAACCAGTTAGTGGCTTATCCAATAGGTTGTTCAATTGCACTTGCACAATGCGTTGTGCTTGGTACTCAATAAAGTTGTTGAAGAATTTTTGTGAATAATTGGGTTGCGCATGCTCCACCCCACTCCTTCTAACCCACAATGGTCCAGACCCTGAGGGACTCCTTAGTTTTGGTCAAGTCTGGTTGATATAATGTACAATAACACTAACCCCTGTGCACAGAGCAAGACCTAAAAAGACTTGGTTGGGTGTGGAAAAACTTGACCATAAAGTGGTTTTCCAGACAAAAAAATTGTTAGCCTATCCTTATTGTTCATCAATATCATATTGGTAAGGGGTCTCACACCCAGAAATCCTACTGATTGGCTAATATTAATAGCCGGAGTGATGTTATAACAGTGCATGGTGGTGGAAGCAGACGTCAAAAAATTTTGCCTGGAAAACCCCTTTGATTCAATTAACTTTTTATGGACAAATTGGAACCCTCACTGCGAATCTTATGGAAATCTCCCCAGTTGAGTGAAGGTTGTTTTATGTCTTTTGTTATATCTGCAAAATGATCTGCAAAATTGAGTTATTCTTTCCTACGTTCTTCGGACCTCGCTGCTCCAATTTCCTTAGACTGTAGTGATAAGAAATCCAGATCACGGCTGGTTAATTAAAATAAATAATTCCTCCAGAGACCTGCAATTATTGCCCTATAAACATATACCCCGGTGAGATCTAATGAGAGTATACCTGGTTAATGACACTAAATACCATAAAATGTCTTTAGAAGCTCAGCCTCTCAAATTTCATTAGATAATAGAGGATGCCGCTCCCTTAGTCTTGTTTGACTAATTTGAAGCACATAAAAAAAACAATTCTAGATGTCTCAGATGTTTTGGGGGTCAATTTATAGGTTTTTTGGTCAAAATGATTTGCAGGGAGAAGGTTGGAGCTTATAGCGTTTGGCAATAGGTACTACCAACTACCATTAGATACCACCATGGATGTTGGGGATGGAAGAGGAAGTTGGAAAGGTCAACTGAACTCATACAATGCCCCAACAATACAATATTATTGAGCAGGTCATTTTTGGAAAGTGGTTATTCTGCAGCTATTGATAACTTTACGTCAATGGTCAATGGCATAATGTGAGAACCTGAAGGACTGTGAGGATCTGGAGAACCGTGAGGACCTGACAAGTGTTCTTTTTTGCACTTCAAAGCAAGGCTGGTTTTATGTTTTGGGAAGCTAGCCAATTGCCGAAGTCCCCCTTAACTTACAGGGGTCAAAATATTGATACCAAGGGTAAGCCTGAGTATGTTAAACAATTTCAGCACTTGTTTAGTGGCAACTTTACCTTTGACCTCTTCATTGTCCTAGGCCACCAGGAACTTTATTAACTTCTTCAATGGCCTAGTCCCTCAAGGACTTTACCAATGACTTCTTCAATGGCCTCGGTCCTCAAGGACTTTACTGATGTCTTCTTCAATGACCTGGGCCCTCAAGGTCTTTACCGATAACTTCTTCAATGGCCTCGGCCCTCAAGGACTTTACCGATATCTTCTTCAATGGCCTGGGCTCTCAAGGACTTTACAGAGAACTTCAATGGCCTGTGCCCTCAAGAACTTTACCGATAACCTTTTCAATGGCCTGGGCCCTCAAGGACTTTACCGATGACTTCTTCAATGGCCATGAACCTCAAGGACTTTACCAATGACTTCTTCAATCGCCTCGGCCCTCAAGGACTTTAGCGATGACTTCTTCAATGGCCTGGGCCCTCAAGGACTTTACCAATAACCTTATCAATGACCTGGGCCCTCAAGGACTTTACCGATGACTTCTTCAATGGCCATGAACCTCAAGGACTTTACCAATAACTTCTTCAATGGCCTGGGCCACTGAGGACTATTCTTGACTTGAAACAAAGATGGAACTACTGATAGAGGACAAGTACAATTACTAACAAGTACACATTCTAACAATGTGAACATAGCCTTGGAGGTCCAATGGATCAGTGGGACATTTAGATCCTCCAGTTTCCGAATTGCCCGAATTCTGCTGCACCTATTTTTGTCAACTTTTTGAGCATTGCTATCATAACATCTCATTGTGGAGAACATTCCATAAGATTTACTTTAAGTTTATGTGAGGAGGTTAATACATTTATGGAGCTTCATCAAAATCTGGAATTCTTCCTACTTTAAGATTTGTTCATTACTTGGGTTTTATGCGATACGGGTTAATTATACTTACTCAATAATTTTTCAATCTCAACTTCTTCTCGGCATAATAACCCAATTACACATTGATGCATTGCATCTTTCTGCAGCAATAATGAATTTCCCATCTCTCATCTGCATTTTTCTTTACATGTCAGATGTGATAATGATACATTATTATTCCGATCCAAGAATCAGCCGCTACTTTATATGTGTAAACAACTTGATCCGGTTAGTAATTAGTAATGTGAAATATAGACTGCCAGGATTACCGAGTCCTGCACAATGTACGTAATGTACTCAGGTACGGACCTGACATGGCTCCGATTACTGTACAGTTCAACATACGGCACCATATAAGTGCAAAGAGAATACTTACTGTATAACCTTCATGGTCAGAAAACGATAGTTATTCTAGAAACAGCGACACTCTTGCCTAATGGCTGTGCCTGGTATTGCAGTATGCCTAAAGTCTAATACCAGACACAACTTACAATCAATGGAGGCAGTTTTTCTGAAAAGAAAGGCAGTCCCTCTTTTCTAATACTTGACAAACTCTTTAATGATACTTGTTCACCAACATGCCTTAAAGGGAACCTGACCTATTTATTACTTAAAGGGAGTGTGCCAACAGAATCAAGCATACCACCCCAGCCCTACAGATAGCTAGGTTGGGATCAAACTGTGTTTCCCCTTGTGTATTGGCGCCTCTATTACTGAGATATTGCCATTTGTACATGCCAATGAGATCTTTATAGCAATGATGGTGTTGCCACTTATCTCTTTGGAGGAATGGTAACTTCAGGTCTCCCAGTGATCAGGAGAATGGCGGACTGAAAGTTGCCCATGCCTCCTCAATGTAAAAGAAGGGCCAGAGCACTTCCCTTGTACGGGGCTGCTGGAGATGGCTGTAATGGCAGCCCCATAGCTGTGAATGGATGCCTAATAATACAATCATTCTCAAGGCGGAGGGACTTTTAATCCCTTGTTTTCCTGTCCTGATTCCCTTGGGACTTAGTGGTCCCCAGTGGTCCACATTGACATTTCAATTATCCCCTTTAAAGGGGTTGTCCAGGCAAAAATGGACAACTCTCTTAACATGACTGCTGAGGTCAATCAGCAAATGGCATTCGATGTCACTGCCTGTGAAATCACGAGTCCCCATCCTGAGGCCTACTGAGGCCACTGATTGGCCTCAGCAGCCACATGACCGATTAAGTCAATCAGCGGCTTCAGAGAACTCTGGAAGGAGAAGAATCGGGACGTGTCCGGAGGACACCGGAGCATCAGGGACAGGTCAGTATGCATTTTTTATATTTTTCTCACTGCACCTGCCTGATTTAAAAGTTAAAGAGGTTGTCCCATTTTTTCTGGACAACCCCTTTAAAGAGATCCTATCATTAAAACTCAATTTTTTGTCCCTAACACGTAGAAATAGCCTTAAGAAAGGCTATTCTTCTCCTACCTTTAGATGTGTTCTCTGTGCCGCCGTTCGGTATAAATCCCGGTTTTCGTCGGTATGCAAATGAGTTCTCTCACAGCACTGGGGGTGGGCCCCATCGCTCAAACAACACTGGGGACGTCCCCAATGCTGTGAGAGAACTCTCCAGCACTGCCTCTATCTTCTTCAGGAACAGGCACTCTTTGCGTCTTCTTCCAGTGCTAGCTTCAAACTTTTAGACCTCGGGCCTGGGGCAAAGCCAACTGCGCATGTCCGCCGGCCACAAGAAAGTGGCTGCTTACACAGTATTGTGTAATGGAGGCGGCGCTGGAGAGTTCTCTCGCAGCATTGGGGACGCCCCCAGTGCTGTTTGAGGGCTGGGGGCTGCCCCCAGTGCTGCGGGAGAACTCATTTGCATACCGACGAAAACCGGGATTTATATCGAACGGCGGCGCGGAGAAGACATCTAAAGGTAAGGAGAAGAATAGGCTATTCGTACGTGTTAGGGACAAAAAATTGAGTTTTAATGATAGGATCCCTTTAAGTTCAGTACTAGAAAACTCACACCAGCGTTCGGGTCATCGCTTTCAGTTTCCATCTTCTGCATGCAGAAGACGGAAACCTGTCATGCCGAGTCCGGCTGTGAGCGCCGGTGAGCATTTTATACTCTCCACGGCGAAACCGTTTTTTTTAAATTGGACACAAAGTCCTGCATGAAAAAAGAAAAGAGAGAGACATCGAGCGCCAATAGTGTAGTATTCCCGATAAGATGAGGCAATAGGCATAAATTAAAGCCCCTTACCTTGTTGTGTTGTGATGTGACAAATCACAACACTATTAGCACACAAAATTAAAGCGTGGTGGCAGCAGCTAGTCCCCTTGCGACAGCCAAGGCTCGCAAAAAATTAAATGTACAGGTGGCCCTCAAAGTCCAAGACCAATCGGGTAGCAGAGGAGTGGGGTAAGGCACGCACAAACCAGCTGGACATAAATTCTTCCAGCATCTTTATTGACAAGGCACTACGCGTTTCGGGCACTAGCCCTTTCTCAAGTGCATATAGGTCTGTTTAAATCGTCTGCAGCGTCTGTGTAGTGCCTTGTCAATAAAAATTCTGGAAGAATTTATGTCCAGCTGGTTTGTGCGCGCCTTACCCCACTCCTCTGCTACCCGATTGGTCTTGGACTTTGAGGGCCACCTGTACAAAGTCCTGCATGTCTGACTGTGTCCGATTAAAAAAAAAAAAAACGGTTTTGCCGCGGAGAGCATAAAACGCTCACGGGCGCTCATGGCCGGACACTTTTCAAACCCATTCAAATGAATGGGTTTGAAAAATGCCTGCAGGTTTCCGTCTCCTGCCCAGTTTCGTGCAGGAAACGGAAACCTGCAGAACGGAGACCCCGGGTGCAGATGTGAATGAGCCCTTAGTAGTTATTGTCCCCAAGTAGAGTTGGGGTCATTTCTACACATTGCTGTGTGCTTCTAGATTTCTATGAGCGAGGATGGGGCATCCACTGGCAGAAGGTATAAAGGTTTCATGTATACAGTACAGGGTTTTTTTTCATGTTGTAAATGTTTCATTAACATTCGTCACAACATTTGCTTAATCCAACCTAATATTTCTATAGCTTTCTTTAATTATCTGTTGTGAATTTGTGATATGTTATCAAACCCAATACAAAGGAACGAGACACTACGCAGAGTAATTTTGGGAATCCATCTCCAGGTTTACAGGCAGACTATTGGTGAGCGTGTGGAACGTTGAAGGCTTTCTCTTCTGTACAGATACAATTGATAAGGGATGGAAACAATTAGTAACGTGCAGCTGTAGTGCATCAGACATCGCCACAACTGGGGATTGCGCAGGAAACAGATTATATTAAGTCCCTGAAGATCCTAAACAAGACGCTTCAATGACTGCCAATGGCTCAAGTCACAGTAAAGAATCTCTCATCATTACAGATGCACAGCTTAACCGAGAGCAAGAAATTCTTCATGAATCATTTCTGTAATGGCGCATCGTTTAGCACGTACTGCAAGCTATAGTCATAGGAAACATCTATTCCGAGAGGTCCTATTATCGGTTTATACCGTACAGAGGGGCAGCCGGGGTGTAAGCTGGAGCTCCTGGGTCCTAATGCTCAAACCGTAACAGGGCCCACCTACCAAGGGTCATTATAATAATGGTTTCTTCTGTGGAAGAGGAACCTTTGGAGCCCTGGTGTGGTTCACCCATTCTATGCAAATTGAATTTGGGTCCTTCGGTGGGAACTATCCCACACTCCCCACTTCATATTCTAGATAAAACATTCTGGTTATCTGCTTCACCACTAGAGGGAGCTGAGGAACTTATTAAGATGCATCCAAACAGGAATCAATGGGTTCAATGGGAACTCAAACATGGTATGTACTTATCTTATTACACCTATCCAGACTGGTGACGCAATGTAGTCACATCTAAAGGAAAATCACAAGATTCTACCAGAACCCAAAATTAACTTTTCTGGATATGAGTACAGTAAGTTCGGTCACTTGGGGGTCACTCACGTGAGCCAGCGAGAAGTTTGCCCACAGTCAGTGCTCCTTGCCACACTCATGGTCTGGGCCACCAGCCTATTGTGATGCAGAAGCTGCTTCCCAGGATGGTACAGTATTACTGTATGAACTTACCAGGTTGACTGCCCCAAAAAGGTGCAAAAACATTCCTAGAACTTGGTATGACCTCAAATGTCCCACAGCAGCTAGCCCAGCTCATATGATTGAATGTACTCAACAACTCCACCATGTTATTACACCTAGGTGTAGCTAACATTACCACTGCACAGGGTGACCCTGCAAAGTGAATGCAACACTGACACTTGTATCACCAACAGTTACACAGCACATCCAGAACACAGTTACATGGCGCATTGCTACAATTGAACCCAGAATTGAATGAACATTGCTTCTGATGGGATGTTAACCTATTTCAGGTAATGTGTTTTATGATTCCCTACATAGGGTTGCCTTACTAAGGAGGTTAGTGGTCACCTCATTACAAGCTCATTGGCTCTCTCTAGTGGTAACTACAGGTAGCCAGCATGCTAGCACTGTACCCATGTCTTGTACCTGTACCCATGACTAGTACGTGTACCCATGTCTATTAGTTGTACCCATGTCTACTATTTCTACCTATGTCTAGTACTTGTACCCATGTTTAGTACCTGTACCCATGTCTAGCACCTGTACCCATATTTAGTATTTGTACCCATGTCTATTACATGTACCCAAGTCTAGCAACTGTACTCATGTCTAGTACATGTATCCCTGTCTGGTATCTTTACCCACGTCTAGTAGTTGTACCCATGTTTAGTACTTCTATCCATGTCTAGTATTTGCACCCATTTCTACTGCTTTTACTCAAGTCTAGTACTTGTATACATGTCTAGTATTTGTACCCATGTCTAGCACCTGTACCCATATCTAGTACGTGTACCCATGTCTATTAGTTGTACCCATGTCTACTACTTCTACCTATGTCTAGTACTTGTACCCATGTTTAGTAGCTGTACCCATGTCTAATACCTGTGCCCATTAGTAGTATTTGTACCCATGTCTAGTACATGTATGTACCCCTTTCTAGCAACTCTATCCATGTCTAGTACATGTACCCCCATCTAGTACATGTACCCCTTTCTGGCAACTCTATCCATGTCTAGTACATGTACCCCCGCCTAGTACATGAACCCCTTTCTAGTAACTCTACCCATGTCTAGTACCGCTACACATGTCTAGTATTTTTCCTCATGTCTAGTACTTCTACCAATGTCTACTGAGCTTCCAGTTCATAATTCTCTCCAAAAACTGGTCCCGTGGAACCTGAGATGGAAAGCCAAAGTCAAGTCTTGGCTTTTTGCTCCTGATATTATTTAGGACTGTATACAATGTGGACAATCAAATATTTCCGACTTTGTGTCCAGCCGAAAAAAAACGGTTTCCCAGCGTATAGGTTGCAGGTGGACGTTGGTGGTCACCTTTAAAAACCCATCCAAGTTGAATGGGTTTTAAAACTGACCGCCAGGTTTCTGTCCCCAGAAACTCAGCAGAATTGCAAATTCTGGACAGGGGCGCAAGTGTGAACAAACCCTAATTGATGTGTGCAAACTGTCATCCCTAACTGATCAGATGGTCTATCCTAAGGATAAGTCATAAAAAAATCCCAAACAACCCCTTAAATAGTCTGCATGCATTGCCGACCATGTGACCCTCCTTTCCTCCATGATATTTTTTTCTCCCCTTTATAGTTACTGTTGTCCCCATTGATGTGCTCCCACTTTCTACCCCATATTTTTGGTATTTCTACATACAACATTAGTCAGCAGAGGCACAGGGCATGCCCAATAAATGGTGCAAGGAGAGGGGGAGGATGAGGAGAGCTCCTCAAAGCAGAGAGACTTCTACACTATAGAGAGACAGTTTCCTTCACAACATAGATGGGTTATTAGGAGTTACTATCCAGAAATGACGTATTAAATGCTGAAGATGTCCTCATCTCTCTGTCTCACTCACTTACTCATCCCCCTCCCCTCTCCCTAGACTTCCTTGTAAACTGACACTGTCATGACATTGATGAACCCCATGATGCCCGATCACAAGTCTCAGCAGACACCCGGGCCTACTGACATCATGCAGGGTAGTCAAGAAGGGGCCAGAAGATGCCTGGAAAGAGCGCTGTATGTGGCAAGGAAAGGTAAGTATAAGTGTCCTTGTTATCTGAATATCTGAACATCTACCAGACTTCTCTCGAGCTGCACCGGTGCCCTGAAATGGTTTACCCTGGACAATCCGATTAATCCCTAAGTAGAGCAGCTTCAAATGACTCATTAAATGCTGAAGACGTCCTCATCTCCCTGTCCCATTCACTTACTCCTCCCCCTCCCCTCTCCATAGACTTCCTTGTAAACTGACACTGTCATGACATTGATGCACCCCGTGTTGCCCAATCACAAGTCTCAGCAGACACCTGGGCCTACTGACATCATGCAGGGTAGTGAAGAAGAGACCAGAACATTCCTGGAAAGAGGGCTGTATGCAGCAAGGAAAGGTAAGTATAAGTGTCCTTGTTATCTGAATATCTGAACATCTACCAGACTTCTCTCGAGCTGCACCGGTGCCCTGGAATGGTTTACTCTGGACAATCCGATTAATCCCTAAGTAGAGCAGCTTCGAATGACTCATTAAATGCTGAAGACGTCCTCATCTCCCTGTCCCATTCACTTACTCCTCCCCCTCCCCTCTCCATAGACTTCCTTGTAAACTGACACTGTCATGACATTGATGAACCCCATGAGACCGCTGATGCCCAATCACAAGTCTCAGCAGACACCCGGGCCTACTGACATCATGCAGCGTAGTCAAGAAGAGGCCAGAAGATGCCTGGAAAGGGGGCTGTATGTGGCAAGGAAAGGTAAGTATAAGTGTCCTTGTTATCTGAACATCTACCAGACTTCTCTCGAGCTGCATTGGTGCCCTGGAATGGTTTACCCTGGACAATCCAATTAATCCCCAACTAGAGCAGCTTCGAATGACTCATTAAATGCTGAAGATGTCCTCATCTCTCTGTGCCATTCACTTACTCCTCCCCCTCTCCTCTCCATAGACTTCCTTGTAAACTGACACTGCTTGTGTATGGAGTACATACTGAAATTACTCTTAGAAGAAGTAAATACTAGAGTAATAGTTACAAGCTAATAGTTACACTTTATATCCCCATCACTGCGAGAACGTGAAGTATAAAATAGCCTAAAAAACAGGGACAGGCACGTGGAGGAACGATACAGCAGGCTATATATGTACTAATGGAGATAAGCCTTAGCAGCAAGACCTATTGAAGAGTAAAGTATACGGCAGATCTGTTTCTCAAGAACCCGCAGAGAATTAACAGTACACAAAAAAATAAGAAAGCGTAACACGGGCGAATCTACGTGAACATATTTACAGAAATGAATAAAACAATATAAAAACATTCTGATAAAAATCTTAGTGTAATTGAAAAAGCAGCAACTCTCATTATAATACACATGTTCTAAAAGCAGCTGAGACGCGGCACACAGATGGCGGAGAGAAAAACACCTGATCACACCGGGGAATTAAACCTGTGGCTTAAGACGCGTGAGAAAAATATGGCAGCTCGGCTTCCTCAGAGGTTAGTGCACAGATAATACCGGGAGCCGGGATATCACAGCATGCTCTTCTCTTAGAAGTTGTAATAAAGCGATGTACTTAAAACTGCCAACCAAGGTGGGAATAGAGCACGCTGTATGACATGCACATTCCTTTAATAATTCATGTATATTTAGAATTCACCCGGTTATTCCTGCACCAGCCGGAGTCGAGACTACAACTCCCCAGGTGAATTTTTCCTTCTTATCGCCAACTTTTTTAATATTTCTCTGAGAGGTATAAATGTTTTACTGGCTGCAGCTTTTCTGCTGCTGTTTTATCTCTGGCCAAGGACATATGCTGCTAATAATAATGAGGAATGCAAATAATAATAATAATAATAATAATAATAATAATACATTAGACAATAGCCAAGGACGTAAGATGCTAATAATAATAATAATAATAATAATAATAATAATAATAATAATATAAGATAATCCTTTAATAGTCCCACAGTGGGGAAATTTCAGAATACTAGTATTAATTAATAATAATAATAATAATAATAATAATAATAATAATAATAATAATAATGATAATAATAATAATAATAATAATAATAATAATAATAATAATAATAATAATTATTATTATTATTATTATTATTATAATACGTTACACAATAATAAAGGACGTGTGCTGCTAATAATAATGAAAAGTGCAAATAATAATAATAATAATAATAATAATAATAATAATAATGATAATAGTAATTAATTAATAATAGTATTCTGAAATTTCCCCACTGTGGGACTATTAAAGGATTATCTTATATTATTATTATTATTAGAGATGAGCGAACACTAAAATGTTCGAGGTTCGAAATTCGATTCGAACAGCCGCTCACTGTTCGAGTGTTCGAATGGGTTTCGAACCCCATTATAGTCTATGGGGAACATAAACTCGTTAAGGGGGAAACCCAAATTCGTGTCTGGAGGGTCACCAAGTCCACTATGACACCCCAGGAAATGATACCAACACCCTGGAATGACACTGGGACAGCAGGGGAAGCATGTCTGGGGGCATAAAAGTCACTTTATTTCATGGAAATCCCTGTCAGTTTGCGATTTTCGCAAGCTAACTTTTCCCCATAGAAATGCATTGGCCAGTGCTGATTGGCCAGAGTACGGAACTCGACCAATCAGCGCTGGCTCTGCTGGAGGAGGCGGAGTCTAAGATAGCTCCACACCAGTCTCCATTCAGGTCCGACCTTAGACTCCGCCTCCTCCAGCAGAGCCAGCGCTGATTGGCCGAAGGCTGGCCAATGCATTCCTATGCGAATGCAGACTTAGCAGTGCTGAGTCAGTTTTGCTCAACTACACATCTGATGCACACTCGGCACTGCTACATCAGATGTAGCAATCTGATGTAGCAGAGCCGAGGGTGCACTAGAACCCCTGTGCAAACTCAGTTCACGCTAATAGAATGCATTGGCCAGCGCTGATTGGCCAATGCATTCTATTAGCCCGATGAAGTAGAGCTGAATGTGTGTGCTAAGCACACACATTCAGCACTGCTTCATCAAGCCAATACAATGCATTAGCCAGTGCTGATTGGCCAGAGTACGGAATTCGGCCAATCAGCGCTGGCTCTGCTGGAGGAGGCGGAGTCTAAGGTCGGACCTGAATGGAGACTGGTGTGGAGCGATCTTAGACTCCGCCTCCTCCAGCAGAGCCAGCGCTGATTGGCCGAATTCCGTACTCTGGCCAATCAGCACTGGCTAATGCATTGTATTGGCGTGATGAAGCAGTGCTGAATGTGTGTGCTTAGCACACACATTCAGCTCTACTTCATCGGGCTAATAGAATGCATTGGCCAGCGCTGATTGGCCGAATTCCGTACTCTGGCCAATCAGTGCTGGCCAATGCATTCTATTAGCTTGATGAAGCAGAGTGTGCACAAGGGTTCAAGCGCACCCTCGGCTCTGATGTAGCATAGCCGAGGCTGCACAAGGGTTCAAGCGCACCCTCGGCTCTGATGTAGGAGAGCCGAGGGTGCACTTGAACCCTTGTGCAGCCTCGGCTCTGCTACATCAGAGCCGAGGGTGCGCTTGAACCCTTGTGCACACTCTGCTTCATCAAGCTAATAGAATGCATTGGCCAGCGCTGATTGGCCAATGTATTCTATTAGCCTGATGAAGTAGAGCTGAATGTGTGTGCTAAGCACACACATTCAGCTCTACTTCATCGGGCTAATAGAATGCATTGGCCAGCGCTGATTGGCCAGAGTACGGAACTCGACCAATCAGCGCTGGCTCTGCTGGAGGAGGCGGAGTCTAAGATCGCTCCACACCAGTCTCCATTCAGGTCCGACCTTAGACTCCGCCTCCTCCAGCAGAGCCAGCATTAGCACTAGCCAATGCATTAGCCAGTGCTGATTGGCCAGAGTACGGAATTCGGCCAATCAGCACTGGCTAATGCATTGTATTGGCGTGATGAAGCAGTGCTGAATGTGTGTGCTTAGCACACACATTCAGCTCTACTTCATCGGGCTAATAGAATGCATTGGCCAATCAGCGCTGGCCAATGCATTCTATTAGCGTGAACTGAGTTTGCACAGGGGTTCTAGTGCACCCTCGGCTCTGCTACATCAGATTGCTACATCTGATGTAGCAGTGCCGAGTGTGCATCAGATGTGTAGTTGAGCAAAACTGACTCAGCACTGCTAAGTCTCTGCATTCGCATAGGAATGCATTGGCCAGCCTTCGGCCAATCAGCGCTGGCTCTGCCGGAGGAGGCGGAGTCTAAGGTCGGACCTGAATGGAGACTGGTGTGGAGCGATCTTAGACTCCGCCTCCTCCAGCAGAGCCAGCGCTGATTGGTCGAGTTCCGTACTCTGGCCAATCAGCGCTGGCCAATGCATTCTATTAGCCCGATGAAGTAGAGCTGAATGTGTGTGCTTAGCACACACATTCAGCTCTACTTCATCAGGCTAATAGAATACATTGGCCAATCAGCGCTGGCCAATGCATTCTATTAGCTTGATGAAGCAGAGTGTGCACAAGGGTTCAAGCGCACCCTCGGCTCTGATGTAGCAGAGCTGAGGGTGCACAAGAGTTCAAGTGCACCCTCGGCTCTCCTACATCAGAGCCGAGGGTGCGCTTGAACCCTTGTGCAGCCTCGACTCTGCTACATCAGAGCCGAGGGTGCGCTTGAACCCTTGTGCACACTCTGCTTCATCAAGCTAATAGAATGCATTGGCCAGCACTGATTGGCCAGAGTACGGAATTCGGCCAATCAGCGCTGGCCAATGCATCCCTATGGGAAAAAGTTTATCTCACAAAAATCACAATTACACACCCGATAGAGCCCCAAAAAGTTATTTTTAATAACATTCCCCCCTAAATAAAGGTTATCCCTAGCTATCCCTGCCTGTACAGCTATCCCTGTCTCATAGTCACAAAGTTCACATTCTCATATGACCCGGATTTGAAATCCACTATTCGTCTAAAATGGAGGTCACCTGATTTCGGCAGCCAATGACTTTTTCCAATTTTTTTCAATGCCCCCAGTGTCGTAGTTCCTGTCCCACCTCCCCTGCGCTGTTATTGGTGCAAAAAAGGCGCCAGGGAAGGTGGGAGGGGAATCGAATTTTGGCGCACTTTACCACGTGGTGTTCGATTCGATTCGAACATGGCGAACACCCTGATATCCGATCGAACATGTGTTCGATAGAACACTGTTCGCTCATCTCTAATTATTATTATTATTATTATTATTATTATTATTATTATTATATACAATAGACAAGTACATATGCTGTTAATAATAATAATGAAAAGTGCAAATAATAATAATAATAATAATAATAATAATAATAAATTAGACAATAGCAAAAGACGTATAAGATAAGATAAGATAAGATAATCCTTTAATAGTCCCACCTTGGGGAAATTTCAGCGTGTTACAGCAGCATAGTAATACAGATACAGGATAATACAGAGTAATATATTACAGACGTAGACACAGATAAGCTGAGAAGAGAAGATATACTAGGAGTCCATGGCAGCTAAGGAAAAACAGAAGAGAAAGAGGAAGACCTCATGGTCATCCTCATAATCATTAGTTCTCTGTGCGGAGAGCTCTTCGTTTGGTCTGATGTAGATTATACAGCCTGGTCGCGGTTGGAAGGAAGGACCTGCGATAGCTCCTTCTCACACTTGGGGTGAAGCAGACGGTCACTTACAGTGCTGCCAAGTCCCATCAGGGTCCCATACATGGGGTGGGATTTGTTCTCCCGCATGGAGGTCACCACAGACAGTATCCTTCTGTCACCCACCACCTGTACTGGGTCCAAGGGGCTCCCCAGGACAGAGCTGGCCCTCCTGATCAGCCTGTCAAGTCTATTTCTGTCCCTGGTTGATATACTGCTTCCCCAGCAGGCCACACCGAAAAAGATGGCTGAGGCAACCACAGAGTTGAAGAAGGCCCTAAGAAGTGTCCCCTGCACTCCGAAGGCCCTCAGCCTCCTGAGCAGGTAGAGTCTGCTGTGGCCCTTTCTGTGCAGCGCCTCCAGGTGATCAGCCCAGTCTAGTTTATTATTGAGGAGCACGCCCAGGTACTTATAGGTCCTGACTATCTCAATACATGTTCCTTGGATCTCCACCGGGGTTGGAGCACCTCTCCGTTTACTAAAGTCCACCACCATCTCCTTGGTCTTCCCAGCATTAATCCTGAGCTGATTCCGCTGGCACCATTCAACAAAATCCCGGTTTAAGTCTCTGTATTCCCTATCATCGCCATCAGTGATAAGGCCGACTATAGCAGAGTCATCGGAGTACTTCTGTAAGTAACAGCTGGATGAGTTGTGCCTGAAGTCAGCAGTGTACAGTGTGAAGAGAAATGGGGCAAGAACTGTACCTTGAGGTGCCCCCGTACTACAGATCACAGTGTCAGACACACAGTCCTGGGCTCTCACATACTGAGGGCAGGTTGTCAGGTAGTCTAGGATCCAGTTGGACAGGTGATGGTCCACACCACCAAGGTTCAGCTTCTCCCTCAGTAGCCCTGGCTGAATGGTGTTGAACGCACTGGAGAAATCAAAGAACATTATTCTCACAGTGTTCCCGGGTTTCTCCAGGTGAGAGAGGGCTCTGTGAAGAAGGTGGATGATGGCGTCATCCACCCCAATGCCCGGCCGATAGGCAAACTGGAGGGGGTCCAGAGCGGAGCTCACTAGGGGGCGTAGGTGTGTCAGGACCAGTCTCTCTAGGACCTTCATTAGGTGTGATGTCAGTGCTACAGGTCGGTAGTCATTGTAGCCCATCGGGTTGGGTTTCTTTGGGACTGGTACCACGCAAGATGTTTTCCACAGTTGAGGTACCACCCCCAGCTTCAGGCTCATATTGTACATGTGCGTTATAATACCACACAGCTGGTCACTGCACATTTTAAGAACTCTTGCGCTTATACCATCAGGTCCCCCAGCTTTGTTCGCTCTAATGTTCTTCATTTCCTTACACACTTGAGACTCCTGCAGGATCAGATAGTCAGATTGCAAATACCTATTCGGACGTGCCAATAAAGCATTTTTTGATTTGATTTGATTTGGTTGACCGCAGGTCGGTGGGGGTTGGGTCTTGGTGTGTGAGGGGAGGGCGGTTAGCTGACATGCTGGTGGAGGGAGCATTTGCTTGGAGTAGAATCTATTGAAGAATAGATTAAGCTCGTTAAGCCACTTCCTGTCCCCTACTGTTCGGTGCCTTGTCTTTTCCTTGTGTCCTGAAATTGCCTTAAAGCTGTCCCACACCTCAGAGATTCTACCCTCCCCCATCTGTAGCTCCATCTTCCGCCTGTAGTTGGCTTTCCCTTCCCTGATCAATTGTCTCAGCTGTTTCTGAACCGCCCCCAGGCCATCTTTGTCCCCAGACCTAAAAATTCTCTTTTTTTGCTTGAGGAGAGTTTTAATCTCAGAGTTAATCCATGGTTTGTTATTGGAGAAACACCTCACCTTCCTAGTTGGTACCGTGCTGTCCACACAGAAATTAATGTAGTCCGTTATGCAGTGTGTGAGTCCCTCAATGTCCTCTGGAAATGAGTCTTGAAACACTTCCCATAAAGTTATATCAAAGCAGTCCCTTAGAGACTCGACACTTCCCTCTGACCAAATCTTCACGGTACGGGTAACCGCCGGTTCTCTGCGCACCAGTGGAATGTATGTGGGTCGCAGATGTACCAGGTTGTGATCTGATCTGCCTAGGGGTGGTAGGGCAGATGAGTTATATGCATCCCTTACATTGGCAAAGAGCAAGTCCAGAGTCTTGTTGTCTTTTGTATGGCAGGTTACATACTGTGTGAAGCCTGGTAGAGTGGATGCTGAGACATGGTTGAAGTCTCCAGACACTAGGAGCAGAGCATGGGGGTGAGATGATTGCAGCTCACTCACAACAGCATGGAGGACTTCACAGGCAGCGTCAGCTTTAGCAGAGGGGGGGACATAGGCAGCTAGTACAATAACATGTGATAGTTCCCTTGGCAGGTAAAAAGGTCTCATGCCCACGGCTAGCAGTTCAATATCCTTTCCACACAATTGTTTCTTAACCACAATATGTCCTGGATTACACCAGGACGTATGCTACTAATAATAATTAAAATACAAATAATAATATTATTATAATTATTATTATTAATAATAATAATAATAAATTAGACATAGATAAATTAGACATTAATATTAAATTAGACAAGTAATAAAAAAAATCATAACATATTTAATTACAATAGTATTAATAATAATATTAATAAATTAGACAATACTATAAAAAAATAATAAAAATATAAACAATTATAAAATATTTGATTAAAATAATATTAGTTAAACAATTAATATTAGTAGCAGCATTATTATGATGAATAACCTAATAATGATAATAATAATAATAGAATATTATTACTACTAATAGCCTCTACTAATAATAAATATACATATTATTGCTATAACAATCTTGGATTTAACATGTATTAAGTCAGTACTGTATATACTCGAATATAAGCCGACCCGAATATAAGCCGAGGCCCCTAATTTTACTACAAAAAAAACCGTATTGACTCGAGTATAAGCCGAGGGGGGAAATCCACCATTGCAGATAAAAAGTCTGGTCATGCGCATTGCAGCTTAGTAACTCCATGTGCCTCATAGTAATAGCAGTTAACCCCATCATGTCCCTCACATTAACCCCCTGTGTGCTTCACATAAGAGTTACTGATATGTGGGACATATGGAGGTAATAATTAAGTATCTTCGTAATTAAGGTCCTTCATTAGTACTCACATATTAGTAACACTTATATGGGACACACAGGGGTTAATATGAGGGACATGATGGGGTTAACTGCTATTAATGTGAGGCACATGGAGTTACTGAAACTAAATTAATAACCCTAAATACCTGACATTACTAGGAATAGTAACCCCAGCAGGCACCTGTGTGTTACTGTCACATTACTGTAGCTCCATACGACAGACATCTTCCATAAGACACAATGAATCCTGCACATAATGGCCACTGACTTATATGCAGATGTTACATTCTAGTGGCTACAGGATCTTTGATGACATCACAGTCACGTGACCTCATGACAAGCCAATCACAGAGCAGTAGCAGTAAAGGACCTCTCCCTTCGTTTAATATATGTAGGTCCTTCAAGTTTCTGTGCTCTGTGGACCCTGACTCGAGTATAAGCCGAGGGGGGCTTTTTCAGCATAAAAACTGTGCTGTAGTTTTTAGTCGGCTTGTACTCGAGTATATACGGTACTCTGTTTAAGATAAAAAGCAAAAATTTGAGCCAATTATCTTTCTGCTGAGGCCCCATGTAGCTAATCGCTGCAAAAAAACGCAACGGAAAAGACCACGGTGGAAACGCATTGCTTTTTTTCAGCAGTGTTTTACACATAAAGTTTGCAAAGTTTTCCACCGCGGACTTTCTGCCTGTACTATATCTATGAGGGGTACACCAGGGTGCCTGTAAGTATCCTTGATATGCTGTGATTTGTAAAAATGTTTTTGGAATTGCAGCATTTCAGCTGCAGATTGTTTCCTGCAATATATATATCTTTTGGAGAATTTGGGTCAAATCTAGTTTTATCATGTCTATTAGGTATCAAATTCTCCAATAATGGGATTGGCCAAAAGAAGGTGATCGTATCAAACACGTATCAATCTATATGAATAGACAGTAGTGAGATTTCTATAGGTTACGTCAGTGGCGTAACTACCGGTATAGCAGGGGTAGCGGCTGCCACAGGGCCCGGGACATTAGGGGGCCCCGCGACAGCCACTACCCTGCATTTTTTTCTTAATAGGCCATAAACGGCTGGAGTTACTCCAGCCGGTAATGGGCCCTATTTACTTACCGATCCTGGAAGTGGCTGGGATTGGTAAGTGACGCCGCGGGCCCCACAAACTTTATTATTATACTCGGAGGGGTGGGGGCGGGGGGGGGGGGGGGGGGGGGGTTCAGACCCCCGAGTATAACAATCAGAGGTCCAAGGGAGGTAAGCGAACATAAAAAACCATGTTACTTACCTATCCATGCTCCGGGCAGGTTCGGGCCTACTTCTGGACGCTCCCTGACGTCACATGACCAGGGACGCAGGCCCCGGTCATGTGACGTCCCGGGTCATGTGACATCCTGGACGTCATTGAAGACGGCTGACACCACCGAGGACTGTAGTGGAGCCGGAGATAGGTAAGTACCATAGTTTTTTTGTTGGTATCCCCTCTTGGTCTCTGATTATTATACTCTGGGGTCTGAACCCCAGAGTATAATAATTGTTCATTGGTGTCCACAGTGAGGCATAATACTGTGTGCAGGGGCCACTATGGGGCATAAAACTGTATGTGGGGGCCACTAGGGGGCATAATACTGTGTGCAGGGGCCACTATGGGGGATAATAGTATGTGCAGGGGCCACTATGGGGCATAATACTGTATGTAGGGGCCACTATGGGGCATAATACTGTGTGCAGGGGCCACTATGGGGCATAATACTGTATGTAGGGGCCACTATGGGGCATAATACTGTGTGCAGGGGCCACTATGGGGCATAATACTGTATGTAGGGGCCACTGTGGGGCACAATACTGTGTGCAGGGGCCACTATGGGGCATAATAGTATGTGCAGGGGCCACTATGGGGCATAATACTGTATGTAGGGGCCACTATGGGGCATAATACTGTGTGCAGGGGCCACTATGGGGCATAATACTGTATGTAGGGGCCACTATGGGGCACAATACTGTGTGCAGGGGCCACTATGGGGCATAATAGTATGTGCAGGGGCCACTATGGGGCATAATAAAGCGTGCCGGAATGTGTGTGTGTGGGAGAGTCGGTCGGGGTCTTTGGCAGGCGTCAGTCGGGGGGCAGGGGGCCCATGTCAAAAGATCGCCACGTGGCCCCGCAGTTCCTAGTTACGCCACTGAGTTAAGAATCTCTATTTGTAGAGGAGAGAAGGTCTCTGCACCAACCTAGAGGAGGATTAAGAGGTCTTTCCCAGGGTCGACATGGGTGGTCATTCATTGGGCCCATTCATTGAAGTGTATGGATCCGTGTGCAATCTAGAGACCCCCAGTATAACAACAGTGTTTCCAGTTGGGACTGGAGTGACTGAATCTTGCAGGCAAATCTCATGAATATTAGCGAAACTCGGGGTTTGAATACCCCTAGTTCCATCGCGACACACAAAGATACTGTGGCCAGTGAGTGGTTGAGTGGGCATTTACTTCCTGTTATGATAAGATCAATAAGTAGGGACCACTAAGGACCCGGGAAGTCCCGGATGGTGGGATCTGTAATAGAGGCCTCCCATATATAAGAGTGGATATACACAACTTATAGCGACATACTGTGAATGGGACAACACTAGAGATTCTTCGCGTTCCGCTCCTTGGCATTGTCAGCCCCTTACGTTACTAGACCGCGTTCTCCCTTCCATGATATAACGATTCCCACTGTTATAATCACAAGTGCCCACGCTACCAACATGTCAATAAATGTGAGAAATTTAATTATATTACACATTTTTATATAGAATTAATTTTTTCAGAGCACCATCTGTTACCCAGAATAAGTGAAGATGAAATCTCAATAATGGGAGATCTGAGATATCTAATGATAAATGGGAATATATATATATAGATGTACACACAGGGAGTGGTATATACTGTATATACCCTGCACGGAACATGGGGATGGAATCATAAAATATTCAGCAAACTGTAACGAATTACATTGCTTGTTCTTTTCTATAGGGGCCAAATATTGCTAGAAATTACTGCTGAAAGTTTTTGCCCCCTGGACCTTTTATGTATGAAGGGACACTTCAACCCAAAAACATTTTAGGAGATAGAATCGTGGGGGGTTTGGCCACCTATTGTTAGAATGGGGAACCTAATTGATCCCCTGCTACATATGAGGTCAAGTATGCCCACTACAGTTCCATTTAAAGGGGTCCGGTCACCAGATCTGAAAAGTCCAATGGCATACATCATCTTATCGGCGCTGACCAGCTGAGCATTTTATTCAAATCCATTCATCCATTCCAAAGGTATATGCCATTTTGGTGTGAGCCAAGGGTGGGTGACCTAGTCAAGGATCGTTGCATTGGGTTCGTTGAGTTGGATGACATATAATCGGCTCTGTCTGCCACATTGACTAACATATACCCATAGTCGTAAGTAGAGATGAGCGAGTAGTACTCCGGGATTCAAAATACTCGTACTCGATCGAGTACTACTCGCTGTTCGAATGTAAAAGTTCGATGCAGAACCAGCATTGATTGGCCGAATGCTATACAGTCGGCCAATCAATGCTGGTTCTTCTCCTACCTTTAGAAGTCTTCTCCGTGCAGCGTCCCCGTGGCGTCTTCTGGCTCTGAATTCACTCTGCCAGGCATTGGGCCTGGGCAGAGCCGACTGCGCATGTCCACTTGTAGTGCGGGCATGTGCAGTCGGCTCTGCCCAGGCCCGATGCCTGGCAGAGTGAATGAAGAGCCAGAAGACGCCGCAGGGACGCTGCACGGAGACTTCTCGGGGATCCAGCCCGACCCTCACTCGTGGACTTGGTAAGTATAATTTGATCGAATGTTGCCTACCCCTGAAACGAGCATTTTCCCCCCATAGACTATAATAGGGTTCGATATTCGATTCGAGTAGTAGAATATTGAGGGGCTACTCGAAAGGAATATCGAACCTCGAACATTTTACTATTCGCTCATCTCTAGTCATAAGGCAATGCCAAAAGGCCTTGCGACAAAGCGTCATGACAATGATGAACCCCATGTGACTGCTGATTGCCAATCACAAGCCTCAGCAGACACTTAGGCTTACTGACATCGTGCAGGGTAGTCAAGAAGATGCCCAGGAAAGAGGGGTATATGCTGCAAGGAAAGGTAAGTATAAGCGTCCTTGTTATCCGAACATCTCAGTCCCATCTAGCAGACTTCTCTCGAGCTGCACCAGTGCTCTGGAATGGTTTACCCAGACAATCTGATTAATCCCCAACTACTGCATCTTCAGACATGGCCTAATGTCACATCTGTTTAGGCGGCTTATCACATGACCTTATCACATTGTTTTACTCCTCAGCCCACTACACTAACATGTCTTATTGTATTCTATCCTTCCTCCTCTATTACTCAGATTCTGACCCCTTCATCTAAAAGTTACCCTGCACTCTCTGCCGGAATAGTAACATGAAGACTTTGGGACCCGTTGCAAGATCTGTTTCAGGACCCTCAACTACAATGTATTGGTTATAGTACCGGTCTTCTCCTATTGGGAAGAGACACCTTATGAGTCCCCTAAGGCTCCTGGGTCTAGGTGCGACTGTATCCACCTTACACCCCTAAAAAGCCTATACATATTAGTTTTTTTATTTTCACAGGGGTTAATTTCAACCACTAAATATATGCTTCACAGTTGGCTGAATGGTGTATAAACTGATGATAATAAAATATAACCTTTATTAGTTGCCACATAGGCTAAAAACGTCCACACATACTACATATATAAGACCCATATATGTGAAAACCACTGTATGGGAGCAGGCTATTATCTCCCTCAGTGAACACTCAGCCGTTCTATGTGTATTGATGAGAATCAAAAGTGGACACACTATTATGACACAGTGTTCCACCATGAATATACACTCACAACTATTCATAGTTGGCTGAGAATAAAGTTACATTGACTCATTGTAACATTGCTTAGCCAATTTAAACTGGTAACATATATGGTAAATAAAAAATGAGATAGCTTTGAATAGGTGCTCTGAGATCATATGTAGCAGACCAGTATTGCCATAATAGTTAAAGGCAGCTCTAGTGTGACTACCTTCTCTGATTTTTATAGACTATCACTGCTGCCCAACTAACCCTATTCCCACAAAGTCACAGGTATCTGGTTATTATTATTACCCTGCGCTTATAAATAGGGATTGGTGGCTAATTGGTGGCCGCCACTAACACAACGAGATCCCAAGGATGCAATATATACCCCTATCTCGGACCTCACGGTTACTACAAACTGGCTCTACGCGTTTCGTCTGTAAGCTCAGGCTCATCAGGAGCTGTATCTTGGGTATAGTAACCCTAAAAGAAAGGGAAAGCACCATTAACGATGTGCAGTAAAAACTGCAATTCTCGGGGCACTGATGGTGTGCCCCGATACTTAGCGTGTCTGACGTCTTGCCTCCGTCCTCACGGCACTATATAGTGCCGTGCGCACCATGGACACGCCCCCATCTCGCCGACTGCCAGACGAGCGGCCAATAGAGTATCTCACCGTCCGTCCAGCCCATCCACATCATCGTGGGGGCGTGTCAAGTCCTCCGGTCAGCTGTTCACCAAAGTCACATGGTCGCTACTCACAATATACATAGCGATCAGCTATATTGAGCGATCTCTGACATCTAAAAGCAGACGGTTGATCTAGAAGAATAAACCAATCTGGATCTGCAGAATCATAAAGGATTCCCCTATTGTGAGTAGTTCTATGTGTCCATTATTCAGGGATTAATGCGTATCCCTCTTGAAAAGTACAGGATGTCAGGGGTCACATATAATGTCATGTCGATAAAGGAGATCAATGTATCAATATACAAGAGATATTGCATCTGGATTATAAGTTAGTGAACTCAGTGTATGTCAAGGTAGGTATAACAATCCTTCAAAGAGTATCTTCTACAAAACCATACACATGATATAAATCCCCATATCCGTAAATATATATTCTCTGAAATTTCCCGATTGGGCTACCCAAGGACCATCCTATCCTATCTTATCTTGTCATCCATTATCAACATTCCTATCTAGTAGGGACCCAAATAATCAGTCCATGCCCCCACACCCGTATACTATCGCTGTTCAATAAAAGGCACAAATGATATCCCATCATTTAACCCATGCGGTTTGACACAATCCATGCGGAAAATCCATTCTGCCTCCTTTTTGAGGATGAAATTGTCCCAATCACCCCCCCGCACATGTTTGCGCACCAATTCAATACCCTGAAACTTAAGAAACCGTGTATCCCCCCCATGTTTATCCCAGAAATGAATGCTGATGGGTGTATCCTCCCTCCTATTTATATTACCCACGTGATCTAAGATTCTGCGGCAAAACTCCCTACGTGTCTTCCCCACATAGTTCATGGGGCAAGGACATGATGCAGCATACACTACCCCCACAGACCTACAGTTAATAAAATCATGGATAGCAAATCGGTTGCCATTGGCTGCCGCTACCACCTCCCTCTTTTTATGTGGTCACATGCACGACAGTTCCCACATGCGAATGTACCTTTTGGGAGTTCCCTGCCCAACCACATTTCGTTCCTTATTGGTTCAAGGTGGCTATGAACTATCCTATCCCCAATATTGCGGCCCCGTCTATATGTAACAGATGGACGCGGGGTGATGTTGTCCGCAACATATGGGTCATTCAGAAGGATATTCCAATATGATTTTAAAGTATTCGCAACCAATTTGGCACCCCGATCGTATGTACCAATCAACCTTATCACACCATCTGTAGATCTTTTAGTGTTGGGGACAAGTAGCTCTGCACGGTCGCATCTCTGCACATGTTGTTGTGCATTTTTGATCACATTAGGGGGATATCCCCTATTTCTAAACTTTTGTTCCAACTTCCAGGATTCAACACAAAAATCCTCCATATTGGAACAATTCCTGCGGACACGCAGGAATTGTCCCTTTGGGATACCCCTACGTAATGTTTCTGGGTGTGCACTCTCCCATCGCAGGAGGCTATTGGTCGCAGTCTTTTTGCGGTGCAAAGTTTTTGAGATATTTCCTGTTTCCCCAATCCTGATCTTGACATCCAAAAAGGCAATCTCCGAGTTGCTAATCTCAGCTGTGAACCTCAAATTCATGTCATTTGTATTCAGAATACCAACAAAGTCCCAGAACTGTTCCTGTGTTCCTGTCCACACAATCAGAATATCATCTATGTATCGGAGCCATAGGAGGATGTGTCTAGTCCATACCTCCCATGACTCCGAAAACACTTGACGTTCTTCCCAGTACCCCAAGAATAAATTGGTGTAAGTGGGCGCGACGGGACTGCCCATGGCAGTCCCTTGCGTCTGATGATAAAAACGGCCATCAAATGTAAATGTGTTTCTATTGAGGATAAATTTTATCAGTTTAATGATGAACTCATTGTGTCCCCTCAATCGGTTTTCCCTTTTGGCCAGATAGTATTCAATAGCCCTGCACCCCAGATGGTGCGGAATAGAACTATACAGGGCCTCCACGTCCAAGCTTGCCAAGAAACTGCCCTCCTCCAACTGCACTCCCTCAAGGTGCCTCAGGACGTCCATGGTGTCTCGGACATACGACGGCAAAGCAAGAACAAATGGACGTAAGATTTGATCTACGTAAGAGCTTGCTCCCTCCGATATGCCGCCGATGCCCGAGACTATTGGACGTCCCTTAAGAGGTGGATATCCTTTGTGCACCTTGGGGAGGCAGTAGAAGGTGGCCAGACGCGGAGACCCTGGGAACATATAGTCAAACTCCTTTCTGGAGATGAAACCATCATTCATTCCCTCGGCCAAGATATTATACAGCTCTCTGGAATACTCTGGGGTAGGATCACTGGACAAAACCGTGTAATTTTCGTGTATGGATAGTATGTCCATGCACATTTGTACATAGTCCCCTCTATCCATTAAAACAATATTGCCCCCCTTGTCGGAGGGCTTAATCACTAAAGATCTTTCTTTCTCCAGTGTCAGGAGAGCTTTCATCTCATTTGGGTCAAGATTATTATATCCATATCGTGGAGTAGAAATGGTAGATATTCTCTCAATAACCATCTTTTCAAATACATCGATCATGGAAGTGTCAGATAGTGGGGGTGTGGCTCTGCTTCTAAGCCTTAAGTCAGTAAAGGGTCCCGGTCCAACATCACCCTCACCTTCTGCTAGTAAGCCTTCTAATATTTCCAGACCCCCAAGATCTGTGACCTCCAGACCCAAATTATTAGCCCTCCTCTCTTGGACCAATTTCATGTATTTGTTCCACCTCAATTTCCTGGTGAACAGTGAAATATCCTTGATCCAAGAGAAGACATTAAATTTAGTGACTGGCACAAACGAAAGACCCTTAGATAGTAGTGATTTTTCTGAATCTGAGAGTATATGTGTAGACAAATTAATTATTTTGAGTTCATCATCCTGTAATTCCTCATTAAACCTTTCAGACCTACAGTTTGTTCCCTCAGCCTGAGTGTTACAATTGTGACTCGGTGAACAATTAGTTTTAGATGAAAATTATTAAAGAGTTGGATTCTAAGAATTGGATTTACATCTATGGAATGAGTTTGGGGTCATTAGTATCTCGGATACACTACATACTAGACTCGGATACACTCGGATACATTACCAGCATGCCCCCTATCCAATAAAGACATATGTCTAGCTTTGAGTTAAGTTCAAACCGAAGTCATCGAAAAAGCTCCAAGCCATGGGCGAAATATTAGGGTACAGCCCAAGGAACATTTCCATGTATTAAGTAATTAACCCCTACTGTACGCACGTTGGGTAATTAGCATGCGCTCGCCTTCATTACCTTTGTTACCTCAACAGCTAATAAGGCATTTCCCATCAAAGCCTAATTAACCACTTTAATGAAGACGTGGGATAATTAGCACAATTAGGCCCTTATTAACACCTTGGTCGCCCTTGATGACCTTGTAGCCATGGTTCCCACGGACACAGAATGAAGATGATGGATACATTTCAAGAAGTCACAGATCAACGAATCAGGAAACACTATGGCATATGTTTATTGGATTTTTTATATGGACATATTCACTTTTTTAGTGCTGAAAAATTTATGTAAATATAAGAAACAGTTAAAGATTTTTTATTTTTTTTAGAATATAAAATAGAATAGAAATTTTCAGCAAGTTAACAGAAATTTCGGCCTTCAGACTAAGAATTTTTTATTGTTATTTTGTACTTTATTTTAGCAATTTTTGATTTTCTTTATTTTTTACTTTTTTTTTTATTAATACTCAATTTTTTTTGCAGGATAAGTAGAATTTTTGGGAACCATTTTTGGGAAATACATGGTAGTATTTTTTGGCTTATGTCTTAGAATACGTCAATGTGTACAAAACCAATTCATGACATTTTCGAAGACACAAAGACAAAAAACATTACTTTTATAATTGAGACCCCAAAATATAATGCGATGGCCATTTTGGTTTGTCCAAGACGAATTTCCATTGTTCAGTTTCGTAAGTAAACAAACAATTTGGAAAACTCAAGAACCAATTTGCCCATTTCTAATCCCAATGGACGTGATGCCGTCCTATAGAAACTTCTTTCTGAAGATTTAAAGTATTTTTCAAAAAATACTCTTTTACCCCATCTTTACTTAATTGACCTAGATCGTAACGAAATTCCTTTTATCCTTGTGGCGTACTGTACACATCTCAGTGGACACTGTAAAACTTGTTTTAGATTATTTGTGTGTTATTTGGTACGTATGCGCCACTGTGTACACTCACCGGCCACTTTATTAGGTACACCTGTCCAACTGCTCGTTAACACTTAATTTCTAATCAGCCAATCACATGGCGGCAACTCAGTGCATTTAGGCATGTAGACATGGTCAAGACAATCTCCTGCAGTTCAAACCGAGCATCAGTATGGGGAAGAAAGGTGATTTGAGTGCCTTTGAACGTGGCATGGTTGTTGGTGCCAGAAGGGCTGGTCTGAGTATTTCAGAAACTGCTGATCTACTGGGATTTTCACGCACAACCATCTCTAGGGTTTACAGAGAATGGTCCGAAAAAGAAAAAACATCCAGTGAGCGGCAGTTCTGTGGGCGGAAATGCGTTGTTGATGCCAGAGGTCAGAGGAGAATGGCCAGACTGGTTCGAGCTGATACAAAGGCAACAGTGACTCAAATAGCCACCCGTTACAACCAAGGTAGCCAGAAGAGCATCTCTGAACGCACAGTACGTCCAACTTTGAGGCAGATGGGCTACAGCAGCAGAAGACCACACCGGGTGCCACTCCTTTCAGCTAAGAACAGGAAACTGAGGCTACAATTTGCACAAGCTCATCGAAATTGGACAATTGAAGATTGGAAAAACGTTGCCTGGTCTGATGAGTCTCGATTTCTGCTGCGACATTCGGATGGTAGGGTCAGAATTTGGCGTCAACAACATGAAAGCATGGATCCATCCTGCCTTGTATCAACGGTTCAGGCTGGTGGTGGTGGTGTCATGGTGTGGGGAATATTTTCTTGGCACTCTTTGGGCCCCTTGGTACCAATTGAGCATCGTTGCAACGCCAAAGCCTACCTGAGTATTGTTGCTGACCATGTCCATCCCTTTATGACCACAATGTACCCAACATCTGATGGCTACTTTCAGCAGGATAATGCAATGCCATGTCATAAAGCTGGAATCATCTCAGACTGGTTTCTTGAACATGACAATGAGTTCACTGTACTCCAATGGCCTCCACAGTCACCAGATCTCAATCCAATAGAGGAGCATCTTTGGGATGTGGTGGAACGGGAGATTCGCATCATGGATGTGCAGCCGACAAATCTGCGGCAACTGTGTGATGCCATCATGTCAATATGGACCAAAATCTCTGAGGAATGCTTCCAGCACCTTGTTGTATCTATGCCACAAAGAATTGAGGCAGTTCTGAAGGCAAAAGGGGGTCCAACCCGTTACTAGCATGGTGTACCTAATAAAGTGGCCAGTGAGTGTATATAGTTTGGTCTAAGTATCTGTGTATTTCCCCTTAAATGGGCTGTTCCACTGGGGATTGGGGGCTAAGAGAAGATGGTATAGTCTGTTCAACAAAGTCCTTAAAAGTAAGAAGAGGCAGAGTCTCCAAGGTTTAAGGAAATGTCCCAGTCATCTCTGAGAGGCGAACGTGTCACCCAATCCTGTGCAAATGTGCTGCATCCCTGTTGTTAGTAGCTGTGTTTATTATGTGGTAAAGTGCTGTTTCAAGTATCTCCACTAGTGGCCACTGTTTTCAAGGACTATTATACTCCCACCACTAGAGGCCATGGTGCACCAAGATGGTGGACCAAGATGTCTTTATCTGCTTACTCACTTGTGCATCGATCTCAGCTCTGACTACCTGCCTCTGTGTACCGACCCAGGCTCCATCTGACTACTTGCCATTGTGTACCAACCCCGGCTCTTGCTTTGTCCTCAAACAAGATGGCCAGTATTGTCTCAGATCAGCGGCCATCTTGCTTCCTGTTGGGGCCTATTTAAACCCAGAGCACATTCAGTCCCACACATGAGTATTGTGTTAACTCCAATCTCTAGCTCAGAGGTACATCTTTTCCAGATTGCTTCTCCTTACTGCTTACCCGCTTGTGCATGGACTATGGCTCTATCTGCTTACTCACTTGTGCATTGATCTCAGCTCTGTCTGACTACCCACTTCTGTGTACCGACCCCGGCTCTGTCTGACTACCTGCCGTTGTGTACCAACCCCGGCTATCCACTGACCAAGCCTTCTTCTGTGTTGTTTCTTGCTGCTCCTCCCGGCCCTCAGATCCAGTTGCGTATCATCAGAATTGTAACATCTGGAGAAGTACAGTGTTGGCCAAAAGTATTGGCACCCCTGCAATTCTGTCAGATAATACTCAGTTTCTTCCAGAAAATGATTGCAGTCACAAACTCTTTGGTAATATCTTCATTTATTTTGGTTGCAATGAAAAAACACAAAAGATAATGAAAAAAAAGTCAAATCATTGATCATTTTACACATAACTCCAAAAATGGGCCGGACAAAAGTATTGGCGCCCTCAGCCTAATACTTGGTAGCACAACCTTTAGACACAATAACTGCGCACAACCGCTTCCGGTAACCAGCAATGAGTTTCTTTAATGGCTTTAAACTTCTTGATGACACTGCGCACGGTAGACACAGGAACATTCAGGTCTTTGGAGATGGACTTGTAGCCTTGAGATTGCTCATGCTTCCTCACAATTTTGCTTCTCAAGTCCTCAGACAGTTCTTTGGTCTTCTTTCTTTTCTCCATGCTCAATGTGGTCACACAAGGACACAGGACAGAGGTTGAGTCAACTTTAATCCATTTCAACTGGCTGCAAGTGTGATTTAGTTATTGCCACCACCTGTTAGGTGCCTCAGGTAAGTAACAGGTGCTGTTAATTACACAAATTAGAGAAGCATTTTTCAAACAGTGCCAATACTTTTGTCCACCCCCTTTCTTATGTTTGGTGTGGAATTATATCCAATTTGGCTTTTTGACAATTCTTTTTGTGGTTTTCCATTGAAGACAAAATAAATGAAGATAATACCAAAGAATTTGTGATTGCAGTCATTTTCTGGAAGAACAAGAGTATTATCTGACAGAATTGCAAGGGTGTCAATACTTTTGGCCAACACTGTAAGCTGCCTTCAACTGGCAGGAGTATTTTGGAGACTTTTAGTGTCATTTTATGGAGTATAAAACCAGTTACAGTACAGGACATAGATTACAGGACCACCTGGGCAGAGAGAGTATACAGGACATGACGGGTAGTGTGGTGGTAGCTGTGACAGTATGAGTGGTAGTATGACATGGAATCATATGATGGACTGGGCCACAGGACATATGTGGCCAAGTGGTGGCAGTCTGACTGATATTGATATGACGCAGAACAGAAATTTAGCTCCTCAATCGACCCCTACCTATGGCTTCTATCACTAATCTGCCTGCATTTGATTAACTCTGACTAAACTTTGCTCTACTTCTCCTACTCCTAAGATTCTCTAACTCTATTATAAGCTTTGCTGCACTAAGTGCTGTGTATTGGTGAAGATGATGGAGTCATTACTTTGGATCACATCCGACGCCTACTTTCACCATCACCGAAATGCCTTGTGTTCCAGCCCACAGTACCTTATATATAGTGTATATGACATCAGCACTGTAAGGTGTTGACTAGGGTTGAGCCGATCTTGAATTTTCAGGATTGATTTTAAAATCCGATTTCCGATCATTTTTCATTCGAACCCGATCTCGATCCCAATTCCGATCCCATTGCAAGTCAATTGGATTTTTTTATTAATCGGAGATCGGATTTTAAAAGCAATCCTATTCACTATACAGCATGGAATCTAACAATTGAACGCTTTAATTGTTAGAATGTACGCCGTGTAGTGAATCACTAAGTAGCCAGAGGATTTTTTTTTAATCCTCTGGCTACTTAGTCCCCCCTGGTGTCCACTTACCTGAGGAGATGGCTGATCCGGTCCCGGTGTTCTTCTTCGCCTTGCTGCCGCTCCACGCTGCTCTTCTCGCCTCGCTGCCTCCTGCCTCCCAGATTAGGAAAGTGTGGGCGGGTTAGAAGAGTGTAGGCGGGTACTGGGAGGGGAGACGTCACATCTCCCCACCCTGTACCCTCCACACTCTCCTAAGCCACAAGCCCCGCCTTCCTAGCTCTTTAAACACTAACCTGGGAGACGGGGGCAGCGAAGCGAGAAGAGCAGCGTGGAGCGGCAGCGAGGTGAAGAAGAAAGAGAACACCGGGCACTGGACCAGCCATCTCTGAAGGTAAGTAGCTACTAGAGATGTTAGTTTAGTCTCCCATTAGAATGAATGGAGGCACCTGGCGCGCAAGGGGTTAAGGCTGTGTGCCGGCTGCTTCCATTCATTCCTATGGAACCGCAGCGGAGCCTTCACACTGAGTATACACTCCACTCAGAATGAGCAGAGTGTATACTCAGTGTGAAGGCTAAGCAAAGCATTGTGGGAAATAGTACCGATCTCGATCCCACCTAAAAAGATCGTGTTCGGAATTCCGATCGCGATCGTGAAATTTTCTCGATCGCCGATCGGAATCCGATCTTTTCCGAACACGATCGCTCAACCCTAGTGTTGACCTACCACTGACCATTGGCTGAGAATCTGTGCGTTCACTATTTTAACTGGTCGAAGCATGACAGCCACTTCTGTCCAGTTTGTCCAAAAAGAATCTCTATTCATTGGGATTCCTTGAGCAATTTGGAATATCCGGGTCAAACTGGGCTCGGAACGAAATGGTTCACATATCTCTATTTCTGATGAAGTGCATATCTGTGCGCAGGATTGGGAGATCTGTATCAGATAAACCGAGTTCCGATCGGTAGAAATAGACGGAGCTATTAAAATGATAAACAAAAATTTTCTTTTTCTTCACATATGTGCAAATAATTTCGGAGCAAATTTAGAATTTGGTTCTAAAATGATCTGTGAATATCATCTTAATGGAAATGCTGATCAATACGATTCTAAATAGTCGCATGGAGCTGAACGTAATGATTCTGCTCCGTTCTTTCGCGTGAAGAAATCTGAAATGAACTTTTCATGTCGAAACATCATCGTAACGACCCCTTAAAATTCTTCAGCTCATCCTGTGGATATGCCTTACGTTACATCTTCAAGGACCTAGAAGTAGTCTTTTGCTATGCTCATGTTTGTTCAGATACTCACTGGATTTTTCAAGACTGAGAATATATTTTCGAATGAATAAAAGCAGCATTTTGGTGAAGACTCTTAAACATCTGCTCCTTCGGGGTTTCTGACATATCAATCAATAGGCGCATCTACCCATTCACTTGAAAAATATTTGTGTGTTTTTAAAATGTTGGCATCTTAAAGGAGGTCGATTATGAAACCAATCATGATTTTAATCATCTCACATGAAAGGATCAGTCAGGACGGGCTGAATAAGCTCATAACATGTCACGTCATACTGATTTACATAGAGAGTCCATATAGATTGTATAGAGAGAAATAGTCATTTAATCCAACAGTAACAGGAACTAGTGGAGGTCAACACCTCTATATACTACACCGCACAGGACAGGTCCTCTATATACTACACCACACAGGACAGGTCCTCTATATACTACACCACAAAGGGAAGATCCTCTATATACTACACCACACAGGAGAGATCCTCTATATACTACACCACACAGGACAGGTCCTCTATATACTACACCACACAGGACAGATCCTCTATATACTACACCACACAGGACAGGTCCTCTATATACTACACCACACAGGACAGGTCCTCTATATACTACACCACACAGGACAGATCCTCTATATACTACACCACACAGGACAGGTCCTCTATATACTACACCACACAGGACAGGTCCTCTATATACTACACCACACAGGACAGATCCTCTATATACTACACCACACAGGACAGATCCTCTATATACTACACCACATAGGACAGATCCTCTATATACTACACCACACAGGACAGGTCCTCTATATACTACACCACACAGGACAGGTCCTCTATATACTACACCACACAGGAGAGATCCTCTATATACTACACCACACAGGACAGGTCCTCTATATACTACACCACACAGGACAGATCCTCTATATACTACACCACACAGGACAGGTCCTCTATATACTACACCACACAGGACAGGTCCTCTATATACTACACCACACAGGACAGATCCTCTATATACTACACCACACAGGACAGGTCCTCTATATACTACACCACACAGGACAGGTCCTCTATATACTACACCGCACAGGACAGGTCCTCTATATACTACACCACACAGGACAGGTCCTCTATATACTACACCACACAGGACAGATCCTCTATATACTACACCACACAGGACAGATCCTCTATATACTACACCACACAGGACAGATCCTCTATATACTACACCACACAGGACAGATCCTCTATATACTACACCACACAGGACAGATCCTCTATATACTACACCACACAGGACAGGTCCTCTATATACTACACCACACAGGACAGATCCTCTATATACTACACCGCACAGGACAGATCCTCTATATACTACACCACACTGGGCAGGTCCTCTATATACTACACCACACAGGAGAGATCCTCTATATACTACACCACACAGGACAGATCCTCTATATACTACACCACACAGGACAGATCCTCTATATACTACACCACACTGGGCAGGTCCTCTATATACTACACCACACAGGAGAGATCCTCTATATACTACACCACACAGGACAGGTCCTCTATATACTACACCACACAGGAGAGATCCTCTATATACTACACCACACAGGAGAGGTCCTCTATATACTACACCACACAGGACAGGTCTTCTATATACTACACCACACAGGACAGATCCTCTATATACTACACCACACAGGACAGATCCTCTATATACTACACCACACTGGGCAGGTCCTCTATATACTACACCACACAGGAGAGATCCTCTATATACTACACCACACAGGACAGATCCTCTATATACTACACCACACAGGAGAGATCCTCTATATACTACACCACACAGTACAGATCCTCTATATACTACACCACACAGGACAGATCCTCTATATACTACACCACACAGGACAGATCCTCTATATACTACGCCACACAGAACAGATCCTCTATATACTACACCACACAGGAGAGATCCTCTATATACTACACCATACAGGAGAGATCCTCTACATACTACACCACACAGGACAGATCCTCCATATACTACACCACACAGGACAGATCCTCTATATACTACACCACACTGGGCAGGTCCTCTATATACTACACCGCACAGGACAGGTCCTCTATATACTACACCACACAGGACAGGTCCTCTATATACTACACCACACTGGGAAGATCCTCTATATACTACACCACACAGGACAGGTCCTCTATATACTACACCACACAGGACAGGTCCTCTATATACTACAACACACAGGACAGATCCTCTATATACTACACCACATAGGACAGATCCTCTATATACTACACCACACAGGACAGGTCCTCTATATACTACACCACATAGGACAGGTCCTCTATATACTACACCACACAGGAGAGATCCTCTATATACTACACCACACAGGACAGGTCCTCTATATACTACACCACACAGGACAGATCCTCTATATACTACACCACACAGGACAGGTCCTCTATATACTACACCACACAGGACAGATCCTCTATATACTACACCACACAGGACAGGTCCTCTATATACTACACCACACAGGACAGGTCCTCTATATACTACACCACACAGGACAGGTCCTCTATATACTACACCACACAGGACAGATCCTCTATATACTACACCACACAGGACAGATCCTCTATATACTACACCACACAGGACAGATCCTCTATATACTACACCACACAGGACAGGTCCTCTATATACTACACCACACAGGACAGATCCTCTATATACTACACCGCACAGGACAGATCCTCTATATACTACACCACACTGGGCAGGTCCTCTATATACTACACCACACAGGAGAGATCCTCTATATACTACACCACACAGGACAGATCCTCTATATACTACACCACACAGGACAGATCCTCTATATACTACACCACACTGGGCAGGTCTTCTATATACTACACCACACAGGAGAGATCCTCTATATACTACACCACACAGGACAGGTCCTCTATATACTACACCACACAGGAGAGATCCTCTATATACTACACCACACAGGAGAGGTCCTCTATATACTACACCACACAGGACAGATCCTCTATATACTACGCCACACAGAACAGATCCTCTATATACTACACCACACAGGAGAGATCCTCTATATACTACACCATACAGGAGAGATCCTCTACATACTACACCACACAGGACAGATCCTCCATATACTACACCACACAGGACAGATCCTCTATATACTACACCACACTGGGCAGGTCCTCTATATACTACACCGCACAGGACAGGTCCTCTATATACTACACCGCACAGGACAGGTCCTCTATATACTACACCACACAGGGAAGATCCTCTATATACTACACCACACAGGACAGGTCCTCTATATACTACACCACACAGGACAGGTCCTCTATATACTACACCACACAGGACAGATCCTCTATATACTACACCACATAGGACAGATCCTCTATATACTACACCACACAGGACAGGTCCTCTATATACTACACCACACAGGAAAGGTCCTCTATATACTACACCACACAGGAGAGATCCTCTATATACTACACCACACAGGACAGGTCCTCTATATACTACACCACACAGGACAGATCCTCTATATACTACACCACACAGGACAGGTCCTCTATATACTACACCACACAGGACAGGTCCTCTATATACTACACCACACAGGACAGATCCTCTATATACTACACCACACAGGACAGGTCCTCTATATACTACACCACACAGGACAGGTCCTCTATATACTACACCACACAGGACAGGTCCTCTATATACTACACCACACAGGACAGATCCTCTATATACTACACCACACAGGACAGATCCTCTATATACTACACCACACAGGACAGATCCTCTATATACTACACCACACAGGACAGGTCCTCTATATACTACACCACACAGGACAGATCCTCTATATACTACACCACACTGGGCAGGTCCTCTATATACTACACCACACAGGAGAGATCCTCTATATACTACACCACACAGGACAGATCCTCTATATACTACACCACACAGGACAGATCCTCTATATACTACACCACACTGGGCAGGTCCTCTATATACTACACCACACAGGAGAGATCCTATATATACTACACCACACAGGACAGGTCCTCTATATACTACACCACACAGGAGAGATCCTCTATATACTACACCACACAGGAGAGGTCCTCTATATACTACACCACACAGGACAGGTCTTCTATATACTACACCACACAGGACAGATCCTCTATATACTACACCACACAGGACAGATCCTCTATATACTACACCACACTGGGCAGGTCCTCTATATACTACACCACACAGGAGAGATCCTCTATATACTACACCACACAGGACAGATCCTCTATATACTACACCACACAGGAGAGATCCTCTATATACTACACCACACAGTACAGATCCTCTATATACTACACCACACAGGACAGATCCTCTATATACTACACCACACAGGACAGATCCTCTATATACTACGCCACACAGAACAGATCCTCTATGTACTACACCACACAGGAGAGATCCTCTATATACTACACCACACAGGAGAGGTCCTCTATATACTACACCACACAGGACAGGTCTTCTATATACTACACCACACAGGACAGATCCTCTATATACTACACCACACAGGACAGATCCTCTATATACTACACCACACTGGGCAGGTCCTCTATATACTACACCACACAGGAGAGATCCTCTATATACTACACCACACAGGACAGATCCTCTATATACTACACCACACAGGAGAGATCCTCTATATACTACACCACACAGTACAGATCCTCTATATACTACACCACACAGGACAGATCCTCTATATACTACACCACACAGGACAGATCCTCTATATACTACGCCACACAGAACAGATCCTCTATATACTACACCACACAGGAGAGATCCTCTATATACTACACCATACAGGAGAGATCCTCTACATACTACACCACACAGGACAGATCCTCCATATACTACACCACACAGGACAGATCCTCTATATACTACACCACACTGGGCAGGTCCTCTATATACTACACCACACAGGAGAGATCCTCTATATACTACACCACACAGGACAGGTCCTCTATATACTACACCACACAGGAGAGATCCTCTATATACTACACCACACAGGAGAGGTCCTCTATATACTACACGACACAGGACAGCTCCTCTATATACTACACCACACAGGACAGATCCTCTATATACTACACCACACAGGACAGGTCCTCTATATACTACACCACACAGGACAGATCCTCTATATACTACACCACACAGGACAGATCCTCTTTATACTACACCACACAGGACAGGTCCTCTATATACTACACCACACAGGAGAGATCCTCTATATACTACACCACACAGGACAGATCCTCTATATACTACACCACACAGGACAGATCCTCTATATACTACACCACACAGGAGAGATCCTCTATATACTACACCAAACAGGAGAGGTCCTCTATATACTACACGACACAGGACAGGTCCTCTATATACTACACCACACAGGACAGATCCTCTATATACTACACCACACAGGACAGGTCCTCTATATACTACACCACACAGGACAGGTCTTCTATATACTACACCACACAGGACAGATCCTCTATATACTACACCGCACAGGACAGATCCTCTATATACTACACCACACTGGGCAGGTCCTCTATATACTACACCACACAGGAGAGATCCTCTATATACTACACCACACAGGACAGGTCCTCTATATACTACACCACACAGGAGAGATCCTCTATATACTACACCACACAGGAGAGGTCCTCTATATACTACACGACACAGGACAGGTCCTCTATATACTACACCACACAGGACAGATCCTCTATATACTACACCACACAGGACAGGTCCTCTATATACTACACCACACAGGACAGGTCTTCTATATACTACACCACACAGGACAGATCCTCTATATACTACACCACACAGGACAGATCCTCTATATACTACACCACACTGGGCAGGTCCTCTATATACTACACCACACAGGAGAGATCCTCTATATACTACACCACACAGGACAGATCCTCTATATACTACACCACACAGGACAGATCCTCTATATACTACACCACACAGGACAGATCCTCTATATACTACACCACACTGGGCAGGTCCTCTATATACTACACCACACAGGAGAGATCCTCTATATACTACACCACACAGGACAGGTCCTCTATATACTACACAACACAGGAGAGATCCTCTATATACTACACCACACAGGAGAGGTCCTCTATATACTACACCACACAGGAGAGATCCTCTATATACTACACCACACAGGAGAGATCCTCTATATACTACACCACACAGTACAGATACTCTATATACTACACCACACAGGACAGATCCTCTATATACTACGCCACACAGAACAGATCCTCTATATACTACACCACACAGGACAGCTCCTCTATATACTACACCACACAGGAGAGATCCTCTATATACTACACCACACAGGAGAGATCCTCTATATACTACACCACACAGCACAGATCCTCTATATACTACACCACACAGGACAGATCCTCTATATACTACACCACACTGGGCAGGTCCTCCATATACTACACCACACAGGACAGATCCTCTATATACTACACCACACTGGGCAGGTCCTCTATATACTACAACACAGGAGAGATCCTCTATATACTACACCACACAGGACAGGTCCTCTATATACTACACCACACAGGAGAGATCCTCTATATACTACACCACACAGGAGAGGTCCTCTATATACTACACGACACAGGACAGGTCCTCTATATACTACACCACACAGGACAGATCCTCTATATACTACACCACACAGGACAGATCCTCTATATACTACACCACACAGGACAGATCCTCTATATACTACACCACACAGGACAGGTCTTCTATATACTACACCACACAGGACAGATCCTCTATATACTACACCACACAGGACAGGTCCTCTATATACTACACCACACAGGACAGATCCTCTATATACTACGCCACACAGAACAGATCCTCTATATACTACACCACACAGGACAGATCCTCTATATACTACACCACACAGGACAGATCCTCTACATACTACACCACACAGGACAGATCCTCTATATACTACACCACACAGGACAGATCCTCTATATACTACACCACACTGGGCAGGTCCTCTATATACTACACCACACAGGAGAGATCCTCTATATACTACACCACACAGGACAGGTCCTCTATATACTACACCACACAGGAGAGATCCTCTATATACTACACCACACAGGAGAGGTCCTCTATATACTACACGACACAGGACAGGTCCTCTATATACTACACCACACAGGACAGATCCTCTATATACTACACCACACAGGACAGGTCCTCTATATACTACACCACACAGGACAGATCCTCTATATACTACACCACACTGGGCAGGTCCTCTATATACTACACCACACAGGACAGATCCTCTATATACTACACCACACTGGGCAGGTCCTCTATATACTACACCACACAGGAGAGATCCTCTATATACTACACCACACAGGACAGGTCCTCTATATACTACACCACACAGGAGAGATCCTATATATACTACACCACACAGGAGAGGTCCTCTCTATAGTACACGACACAGGACAGGTCCTCTATATACTACACCACACAGGACAGATCCTCTATATACTACACCACACAGGACAGATCCTCTATATACTACATCACACAGGACAGATCCTCTATATACTACACCACACAGGACAGGTCTTCTATATACTACACCACACAGGACAGATCCTCTATATACTACACCACACAGGACAGATCCTCTATATACTACACCACACAGGAGAGATCCTCTATATACTACACCACACAGGACAGGTCCTCTATATACTACACCACACAGGAGAGATCCTATATATACTACACCACACAGGAGAGGTCCTCTATATACTACACGACACAGGAAAGGTCCTCTATATACTACACCACACAGGACAGATACTCTATATACTACACCACACAGGACAGATCCTCTATATACTACATCACACAGGACAGATCCTCTATATACTACACCACACAGGACAGATCCTCTATATACTACACCACACAGGACAGATCCTCTATATACTACACCACACAGGACAGATCCTCTATATACTACACCACACAGGACAGATCCTCTATATACTACACCACACAGGACAGGTCCTCTATATACTACACCACACAGGACAGATCCTCTATATACTACACCGCACAGGACAGATCCTCTATATACTACACCACACTGGGCAGGTCCTCTATATACTACACCACACAGGAGAGATCCTCTATATACTACACCACACAGGACAGATCCTCTATATACTACACCACACAGGACAGATCCTCTATATACTATACCACACTGGGCAGGTCCTCTATATACTACACCACACAGGAGAGATCCTCTATATACTACACCACACAGGACAGGTCCTCTATATACTACACCACACAGGAGAGATCCTCTATATACTACACCACACTGGGCAGGTCCTCTATATACTACACCACACAGGAGAGATCCTCTATATACTACACCATACAGGAGAGATCCTCTACATACTACACCACACAGGACAGATCCTCTATATACTACACCACACAGGACAGATCCTCTATATACTACACCACACTGGGCAGGTCCTCTATATACTACACCACACAGGAGAGATCCTCTATATACTACACCACACAGGACAGGTCCTCTATATACTACACCACACAGGAGAGATCCTCTATATACTACACCACACAGGAGAGGTCCTCTACATACTACACGACACAGGACAGGTCCTCTATATACTACACCACACAGGACAGATCCTCTATATACTACACCACACAGGACAGGTCCTCTATATACTACACCACACAGGACAGATCCTCTATATACTACACCACACAGGACAGGTCTTCTATATACTACACCACACAGGACAGATCCTCTATATATTACACCGCACAGGACAGATCCTCTATATACTACACCACACTGGGCAGGTCCTCTATATACTACACCACACAGGAGAGATCCTCTATATACTACACCACACAGGACAGATCCTCTATATACTACACCACACAGGACAGATCCTCTATATACTACACCACACTGGGCAGGTCCTCTATATACTACACCACACAGGAGAGATCCTCTATATACTACACCACACAGGACAGGTCCTCTATATACTACACCACACAGGAGAGATCCTCTATATACTACACCACACAGGAGAGGTCCTCTGTATACTACACCACACAGGACAGGTCTTCTATATACTACACCACACAAAACAGATCCTCTATATACTACACCACACAGGACAGATCCTCTATATACTACACCACACTGGGCAGGTCCTCTATATACTACACCACACAGGAGAGATCCTCTATATACTACACCACGCAGGACAGATCCTCTATATACTACACCACACAGGAGAGATCCTCTATATACTACACCACACAGTACAGATCCTCTATATACTACACCACACAGGACAGATCCTCTATATACTACACCACACAGGACAGATCCTCTATATACTACGCCACACAGAACAGAT